>NC_056739.1:1101072311-1101274811 GCF_019279795.1 Protopterus annectens
GTCCCCCTGGCATATCAGTGTGCTAATCTCTGACATGTAGGCAGCATTTCATGTCATATAACTGACTGTCAGGCCTGTACATATTTGGAAAATGTCAATGAAAACAAATCTGTCATTGTACAGCTCACCAAAGGTTTAAGAGGGCAATAGTCAAAATATGTCTCAGTTCACCTGCATGTGGTCAAGACATGCCCAGAGTGTGTGCAATAAGTGATGGACAGGTATGTGCATAACATCAACCTGGAAGATGGGAATATGTGTAGAAACAGTTAGGTAGTGTTAACAAGCAATACCTCCACAGGTATTCCAGGTAAGAGATGTATACTGCAGGTAAAACTCAGTTCATGTATATAGTTGTCTACATCCATACCACTATCCAATCTAAGGCCATAGGGTGGTGTACTAATACCTGTAAGGTACAGATCACAGCACTGACTAGGAAGGTAATGAGAACTACAGGAATAAACTAGTTGTTAATTGACAGCTTTCTCTTCCCCCCACCATATCTGCAACAATAAACTAAATACACAACTCAATCGGTATGTGCTCCATTAAATCTACCATTGGGAAATATGTCCTACTGTTTGATAAATACTTCAATTTGTTTCTATGCATGTGCCATGTTGAAATACTCCTACATTGGTGGCATGCTGTCATCAATGTACCTGCATGCTGTTGTAATGGCCACTGTGGTTCCACATATGTATGTGTTCTGTTTGCTATGCAACATTTCCATATCTGGTGTTTTGGG
Organism: Protopterus annectens; assembly: GCF_019279795.1. Lineage (NCBI taxonomy): Eukaryota > Metazoa > Chordata > Ceratodontiformes > Protopteridae > Protopterus > Protopterus annectens. The sequence goes on from NC_056739.1 coordinate 1,101,073,063, forward strand.
TTAATGGAAATATCTATGCATGCTGTTATACCTAATCCTGGAATATGTTGACTATTACTAACCCACATATGTTGTAAAATTGAAACACCATAGCACATTTAGGAAGGCCGGTCCCAGCGGACTCACCTGTCCCACCTCAGCTGGCCATGGAGCCGGGCACCAGCTTGTCTGGGGCCTACCCACGGACTACCTCATCCACTGGTCCTGCACCACCTTCGGGTTGAACAACCTCATGGGATGGGCCTTGCCCCCCCTGAAAGTGGGCGCGGACAGGACATTGTCACCCAATGCCAGGTCCAGGGCGTGGTGTGTAGTAAGCTCAGCAGGGAGTTTGGAGATCTGCTACGTCAGCTTGAGGACCGTGTATCTCAACTAGAGTGTTGGCCTGGCCCTCCAACTCAGCCCCCAGCACAGCCACCTTCAGGGCTGTGAAGGTGCAGTGGTAACTACCCAAGGGTGGGGACCTCAGTCCCACTGTATCAACTAAGGGGCTCATGGCCTTCTGATTTCCAAACATCTCTCCCCATCAAGGTGTTTACTCCCCACATGTGTCATATACCGCCCCTGTATGCTGTCTTGTCTGTTATCCTACCCAACCTACCTATAACAACACTACTCACACTCTGTCTGTAGTTCTGGAACCTTATACAAATATGTGGCTGGACTGAGTCTGCAAGTCCTCCTGTAAGAGGTATTGCTACCTGCTGTCTGTAGCATTGCTGCCCCACACAGGAAGGATGTCCACCATACAGGGAAGGTAAAGGGACCACTCCCACATGATGTAGGGATTTATAGTAGTAGGTTGCCATGACAGTAGTAATTGGAAGTACTACACAGCATGCTGCATGCAGGTAGCAAGTGGAGGACACTGACTGGTGCAGAGGGTATCACCTGATCATGTGCATCACCTACAAAATCCATGCTGCAAACTATTCAAAGCAGCTCAATCCATTTACTGGAGTGAGAACAAGATAGAGAGAGAGAGTGTGTGAGTGAAAGAAAGAAAGAAAGAAAGAAAGAAAGAAAGAAAGAAAGAAAGAAAGACAGCTAAAGACCAAGCCAAAGGCAAAGGAAAAAAAAAAAAAAACAACACACAAAAAGAAATCCAAGCAAGCTATCCAGAACAGGCATGATTCCAACAACAGGTATGTGAAGTATATATGCATGTAATTGACTGTAGTACTTGGTCCATAATAATGGGATAGATGATGTGGAACGATTTATATGTGCTATCAGGTGTTGTTGTAACAATGTGTTTTTATACATATATATATATATATATATATATATATATATATATATATATATATATATATATATATATATATATATATACACACACACACACACACACACACACACAAACAACTATATGTATATATGTTGTTGTGTCTTTCGGCTTTTCCCGGTTAGGATCGCCACAGCGGAACTCCGGTCCGCTAATGATTGGTAGTTGATTTTTACGTGCCGTGTTACCAGCCCAGATGCACAACCTTCAATGAAGGTACGCCCATTCACGCATGTCTGCACGCAGAAGATGCTCTAGCTGAGAATCGAACTGGACAGCGTCTTACTGTGAGGTGACAACGCTACCGCAGCATCACCACTATATGTGTATATATATATATATATATATATATATATATATATATATATATATATATATATATATACACACACACACATATACAAATCTATATATATATATATATATATACATATTTACATATATATATATATATATATATATATATATATATATATATATATATATATATATATATATATATATATATATATATATATATATATGGGTTACATTCAAACATGAGGTCCACAATCTCTAACTCTCCTTCCTGCACAGCTGTACTGTTCTGCCTTGCTACAACACAGACAGGTGCCACATATGGACACAGACTGACATTAGGAGTGTATATAGAGGGACAGATTGCAGGTAAGCCTATTACACACCTATGGCATTTCAGCATGCTACTTTACATGTTAACTTGAGTGGCCTGCAAGTGGTGGGCTCTGGAACCCACATGTCCATCATTATGGCATTACTACCACCACCAGCTACTGGGCCACGGTAATATACATATTTTCCATTACACAACACACACTATGATGGCTTACATCTTGTCAGTCAGTGCTGCTCTGCACAGTTGATGGGTATGGTCCACTACCCACAGGGACAGACACTATTGACCATAGCAGTTGTTTAGCTGGACATTATTTGGGATTTTCGACTGGAAACAGACTGCCTGCCTTGCTTGGATTACTTTTGAATACTTAGTAATGCTGTAGAATTATATATTTTCTATTATTACTTTTTGACTTGACGAGTTTACGTTCGCTACTTCTACTACTATTGTCTGATCTGATTAATATACAATGATTAACTAGAAATATATGGACTGAAAATCTTCCACAAAGAGAAGTTTCTTACACCTGCAATATAACTAACATCCTGTCATTGCAAAATGTGTCCATAGAGATGAACATAATGGTGGGACAAATGGCCTACAGTACGGACATGTGTGAAACATCACTCTTATACAGTGCTACAGCAGTGTATATATCAGTATTACAATGGCAACTGTTACAGATCTACACTACGGCATATCATAATATTGCCATCCACAACCCTTAAAACCTGCAATGTGGTCTCAACATGAGCAATGAGTGTGTAATACAGAATCGTTGGTTAGGGGAGCAAATATGGGGAATACATACCTTCACAAACACTGGAAGCATATGTGTGCACATACTCCAGATAAAATATAGTGGAAGCAGCTGTTGAGGTAATGACTGCATGCATTTGTCATGGAAATGCACCTTTCAGCAAGTACACGTCCCCAATGTCACACCACATATTGGTCTGCTGTCCAAGACATTTGGCCATCAAATGTGCACTCTTTCCTGCAACAGAGGTAGCCATGGCTTGCACACATCTTACATGCCATGGTGTGGACCCCATACCCAACAGGTAACACCCATGAGCTGGACATGTAGCCATACCTCACCATTGCATATACCATGGCAATCAGTGCAGACAGTCATTTATGTGGCAAGGATGTATGGGACAGGAATGATGTAAGAAATAAACAGATGGCCATCCAAGACAGATGATGTCACATGTAGCAAACTGGTCATGTGGGCTGCCTAGTAACATGCCACAACACTGAAGGGGTTGCAGGAATATTTAGCAAGTACTGGCTGTGCAGTACCTGTGTCAGCAATTGCCTGGACTCTGCAAATGTGTGGCCTATGGGTTAGGGTAATCAGATGTGACAGTTGTACCACAGGAAACATCAGCCAGGCCTCTCTACAGTAGTGTATGCATAACAGAAAAGGTCCCCAAAAGTCATGCACTGCAATGCGTACTGGTGTACCATGACCACATTGGAAACCTGCAGACAGCATCATGTAAGATACATGTGCTGCACAACCAATGCCTAACCCCATCTCAGGCCCACCATTCCCATCTGTACTGTGCCAGTGCCAGTGTACACCTGTATGTTTGCCATTCATTAGCTGGGACTAGGCTGTTACAAGTGGTGTTCAGTGTTTGGGACACTGCAAACTGACACACATGTATAGGCCATAGTTGTCAAGCATCTACAAAAAGGCTGAAGGTGGGGAGGGGGTGTCATCATGACACACCAGTGCACTGCAGCAGGGATCCTAAGGATGCTATGAATGGCTATATCTGCATACAGTCAGGGTCAGGAACTGTGGCAGATGTAACCCTGACTCCACAGCAATAATGATGACAGTGTGTGAACTCCAAGGGATGTGCACATGAGTTGACATTACAATCACGCAGAGTTGGGGGACATGTGTAGGGCAGACTGACCATATACTGGCAAATGCAGATGGCCCATGCTAGCATACCCCTGTCAGGAATAGTGACTGCTGTAGTACACATAACTGTAGGTGCAACAAACTGTCATGAAAAGGGCATGCACACATATGCACCCACGAAGTGTATGCATTGTGATCAGCATCAGCACAACTAACACATTTTCTAGACACTGCATTTGATTGTACAGGACATATGTCACATATCAGGCTCATTTAATGTTAACATATGCAGTGATGTGGTCCCATGGCATATCAAGGAAGAGGGCGTCATATCAATAAGGGTGTGTACACTCCCCATAGCCACGGTAAGGTTTGATGGTTGTCTGTGTAATAATATCATATTGGTCATACATGCACCGCTGATGTTGACATCTGTAAATCAGACATCTGATGTTGACATCTGTAAATCAGACATCAGGCACTCACAAATGATATCTGTCCACATATCACCCCAGGTATGTGTCAGACAAACACATAGGGGCTGTGAGCATTAGAGCAGACATAACTGACACAGTAATACACATTCAGCAATGGTGTGTACACCTGTGAGGTATGGTGCACAGTACATGGTAGGGTGCAGAACAGGTGCACAGCACTACTGGGTACATGGGTGCAGTGTTTTCCAGGGGAAGGGGCATCACCTACTATCACAACCCATGCATTAGACACATGTATACTGTTGCTAACATGGATTGACTATAGCTGCACTGCATGCTGTTGAGTACCATATGTTATGCCTGTTGACAGATGAGTAATGGGAGGTCAGTGTGTACTATCTTTGTGCAACCTCACCTGTAGGTGTGTGTGTATGTGTGTGGGGGGGTTATTTTGTCTGTAAGTGCAATCTGGTGGAGTGGAGGGGGTTGATGCATGTCATAGAGTCATAGATTATTACTAGGCTAACTGCCCTCATGGACCATTTTGAGCCTAGCCAATTACCCCCTGTGAGAATCAAAGGTAAGCACCTTAACCATTACGCCACCCTCCCAATGGATGCGTGTGTGCATGTGTGTGTGTGTGTGTGTGTGTGTGTGTGTGTGTGTGTGTGTGTGTGTGTGTGTGTGTGTGCTTGTGGGAGTCCATGCATGCACATGTATGACTGTGGAGTTGTTCATACATCAGTACTTCCCTTTAGAATCGTGCAGTACATGGACATAGACTGACACATGAGACACCAGGAATACTTGTCTGATATGTAATCTTAGGACAGCTGATAATATAATGAGGTCTGTAGCATGGAAAATGCATTGTGAGGGAAACTAGACACCAGATATACTGTTAAAATTGCAGCAGAAATCAGAATCAGCAGAAAGGTGAACGACTACCACGTATGCAGCACTAAAGGGTCTATATTAGAACATCGAAGTTTCAGAACTGTTCTAATATTGACCCCTCTTCAGCGAAAGCTGAAAAGAGCAAAGTTACAGAAAACCAAATTCTTTCCTAGGGAAAGAATTCAATTGTCCATTCCTGTCGCTTTGCTATTTTCAGCACTGTGGTGGAAAGTTACGGGTCGGATTCAGGTAAGTGTGCTATGTGTGGACGTGAGGGTTAGGGTGGGTTAGGTGAGTTAGGGTTAGGGCGTGGGTCAGGTAAGTGTGTGAATGTGTGGATGTGAGGGTTAGGGCGGGGTAGGTGAGTTAGGGTTAGGGTGTGGGTGAGGTGTGTGTGCGATAGTAACGGACCTTAGGGTTAGGGTTTGGGTTAAGGTAAGTGGGTAAATAGTGGTGTATGTACAGTTTAGTTTAGGGTTAGATGTAAGATTTTAGGTGTATGTGTGTGGATTGCTGTTTGTTTGGTGTGTTTGTGTTGTGTGCATGTGTTTTGGAACAGCAAATTGTTCTGAATTTTTGATGTTTTCAGCTTTCACTGAATAGGGGTCGATATTAGAACATTCGAAGTTCTGAAACTTTGATGTTCTAATATAGACCCGCACTATAGATGCATTGGGGAATTACTAGACAACACCAGGGAGTGTATCCATATATTACTGTTGTCCACATAATAAGTTGATTGAGCAACAGATCTTGCATCTACTGAGCAATAGTTATGTAGACACTCCAGTGTGTGACATTATTGAGTGATCGTAGTAGCCCCGAACATATGGGCACCATGCTCATGATGTCCGGACATAACTAGCAGTGAGTCCTAGTTAAACCTACTCCAATGAAGTCAAAGAGGCAATGGAGTAACAGGTCATGTGTTGTGATCACTTGTCTAGGCATTTAGAAGAATGATACATTAATGAGTGGTATTAATGAGTGCATGTTTCCAAGTGTGATGTAGGATGGAGAACTTACGTGAATAAACTTGGGACAGTCTGTAAACTCAGGGACAGGTAAGTATTATGGTGGAATTTCAGTGTGTGTGTGTGTGTGTGTGTGTGTGCATGTGTGTGTATATGTGTGTATATGTGTGTACTGTTATGCAGTGCTGTACAGGTCTTAAAGTGCATTTCTTGTTTTCCCCTCACAGGTGGCGAGGTGAGTCAGGGTTCCATCTGCATGCAATATGATGTTGGTGTCCATACAGACACCGAAAAATGATGATAGGTCTATTGAGGCACATGCTGGGTTGTCAGAGGCTGAAACTGCACCATCATTTGACATCCCCCTGTTATCCACCCCATCCCCGCACACAGTCACAGTGCTTAAATATACCCCATCACCAGTGGCCATAGCAGAGGGACAGTTGGCAGTTGGTGGCAGTGCACAGGAGAGTGTGGTATCTATGGCTGCTGTGTCTGGACACAACAGGTATAGCCAGATGTCCGGCAGTGCACTACATAGGCTGATGTACTGGGGTGCTCGTGGGAGGGCCATTGGTCATCGTGCCCCTGGCAGAAGTGCCACAACTGGTACCACCAGACACATGTTTCAGACTGTCATGGGGGTGCAGGCATGTATGGAACTGTACACCAGACAGGGTCTGAGGTTGCAGAGGGCTGCTTTTTCATCTGTAAGTGACAACATCCATGAACTTACTGGTGGCCTCTGTGATTATACAGAGGTCATTGGTAGATGGTTGGGGGAGATGGTGCCTCATCGACCGTGGATTGTCCTGCTTGAACATGTGGTGGGAGTGGGGCAACGGCTGTGTGGACATAGCCCAGTAACACCAACATCTGGCGGTCGATGTGGATGTGCACGTACACCAAGCCGCTACCATAGTGGCAGTACAAACCCCAGCACTGCAGAGGGCGGTTATGTCAACACCACACCACAGCAGGCCACATGCACATGGCCCTGGCCAGTCCCAGAAGGGACCTAGTTCCAGCGGACATATGTCATCATTAGGGGAGAGTAGCACATTGAGGCCTGTACCTGCATGTGCCCATGGAACCCCTGGCAGGCACAGTCCATGTGTCCATGGCCTGAGGTGGTGAACTGCACACCCTGCCAGGTATGGTCTGCAGCTGTCCAAGAAACACCTGTATAGGGCAGCCACATGGCAGAACTGTGTGCATGCATACCCACACACTATACAAACACACCTAGGGCAACCCCATACCTACACACACCACATCACCATGCCCATATCAGCAGCTTACACCCCTCACCCACACACATGGTGTCAAACGTAAGGCCCACTCTAGGTCTCTAGCAAGCCAACAACACACCCTGTGGATATGATGATACCTATGTCACAGCCCTGTCATCCATAACATCGATGCAGGGACAGACTAATATGGTTCTGATGCACATGGTGACTGTACTGCTGTGTAACATGTTGTCAGCAGTAATATTTAATGCTTACATGTCAGGTAGCGTAGCTGTCCAGCCATGATGCATTATAGCTGTTAGTAACACTGAGTGATTGTGGTCTCCATAATGTTATCCATTTGTTTTGTAGGTGTACATGTATCAGCAGGAGGATGGTCTGCTGTCATATCTCACAAGGGGTATGGCAATGTGGTGACACCATGACTGTGCCATATCCTGGGTACAGATGAACACATCACAGGTCTGTATAACAGTTACTGCCTGTGCCACATGGACAGGTGACCCCCTGGGACATGTATATTCAGCAACCTGAAGTAGATCCCTCCTCATACATGCACAGTTTTACTTGGCAAAACTGGGACTAGACACCTACCTAGGTATGTAGTGCTACTGATGTGTGTGGCTTTAATTGCACACACCACACAGCATTTAGGATGAGGTGTGTTCCAGGTTACATGTTACATGCAGAACATCCCCAGGCATGTACAGTATGGTAATGGGGAATGTAATGGTTGTATATGGACAATACATAGTGTGATATACCATCATATATACATTAACAGACACATAACAGGCAGACACACATCCAAGAGACCTGGGCCTATCAGTGCTAACTAACTTGTCAGTGTGTACAATGTGTTACAGGTAGGCTGCACACAGCACATGCATAACTGGGCTAGATTGTGTTATCAGTTACCCTGTATGGTTGATGGTGACAGTGATCACCATACAGTGGTACATGGGACATGTACTTGGGTACCATGAAGTAATGACAGTGTACACAGCACCCACACCCCACTGTGGATATTGTACACACTGGAACCCATGATGACACTCTGACATACCCACTATCACACATTGACCAGGACTACGATACAACCCATTGTCAATCCCAGGAGTGGTACTACAAGGATATGCATCTAATGCACATGCCACAGGCATAGTAGGGTGATGCATTGTCATGCCTCTCCTATGAGCAGCAACATCACTATCCATAATACTGTGTGGTAATGTGCATTGTAATAGGAGTATGTGGCCTTGGAATGCTGTACCCTACAGATATACACACATGCACACATACACACACTTGCCAGAACACAGTGGGTATCCCATGCCTATCAACCCATTCATACAACAGCATTGTGCTGTTACTCCAAGGCTCAGGTAGCCTTTAGGGAGAGGAGCATAGCAGGGTACATGTAATGTCCGCCACAACAGCAGCCACATTTAACTATGGCAATGGGTATTGCAGTGGGTGTGAAGGGCCTCATGGTATTCCCAACTACAGGTGTACTAACACACAGACACTGATAACCTCAGTAATGCACATGTACACATTTGTCAGTACTGGGGTGCATCGCTGCAGGTGGTCATAAGTGTGTACTTGGCTATTGTCCATGGAGAAATGGGAAGTGCAGGGGATGTATGTACAGTGGTATCATGCCACCTGCCATGTGCCATCAGACAATCTATCTACAGGCACCACTGTATTGACCCTCAGGGTGAGAGTGACATGCATCAGCCAATCCTCAGGGTGCCTCCTGCAAATGGCCGGTGAGGTGATCCAGTTGACATGTATGCAACATGTATTAAAAAACATGGTTAGTGGTTGTGTTGGAGACCTGTACCCAAGCATGTTCTGTTGACTGTGGTAGTGCAGTGGAGGTACCAGTGGCATGTGGTGCCTACAGGGTATTGTGTCCTATCTGTGCCAGTTATAACACAGCTGGGCAGACATGTCAGTGTCAGTCAAGCATAGGTTGCCTGTATGTATCCAAGCTGGATACCTGACATCTGCACATCTGTACAGGGACTGACAGACATCAGATTGCCAACTAGCTATGCAGTAGGATGAATGTGTCGACAGATAGATGTCTGACATCAATATGTATGCCATTACTATATGTTGGCAGCCCTCACTGACATGTGCCTTACAGACAGTAGTCTACAGTTAATTTCCACATATCAGATCATTATCCAGTAGGAGATATATACTGTAACACAGCTCACACACCAGGAACATGACAGTGAGGACTCAGAGTCCATCTGTTCATGCAGGGGTGCTTGTTTCCAGTACTACAATTAGCAATCTACTCTTGCTTGGGAAAGCACTGTCAACAGTAATAACGGTATGATACACTACATACCAGTATGATGGCACATAATCTGGGATACTACCCTTGTATGTAACACATTCACATGGATATCAGTGTTGTACACTTCATATATACTCAAGTGTCCCAGACATGATACTCACACCCCTTACTACTGTACTGACACCACACAGATGGATGTTATGTACATAGCATTACATACACCTATTACAGATGCCATTATCCTACTATCAGACTGGAATGTGAGCACAGGTTACTAGGGCTGAGCCATGCTTCACAGGTGTCAGCATTGCTGCAATATAACAGCTAAGCAGATTTGCGCACTGGTAAGCGAAGCCTACATAGTGTAAGCTCCCGTATGTTTAACTGTACGTTAGCACTGCTTAGCTTTCCACAAACCCATGCAAACCCACTTAAAGCTGCTCAAAACTGCCTTAACCACTCTGTATACAGCAGCCCCTGTTCTACCCAGCAACAGAATAGACAGCCCTTGAACCCAGGACCCTGTATGCTATAGTCACAACAGTTAACCACTATGCCACGACAGCTGTGAAGACAGTTGTTGTATTTCCAATACATCTGTCAGTAGACATATTGAATAGTATTGAACAATCGCTGTGACTTCTACAATTGTATAGTACATGTTAGTGATATTGTTGCATCACATGTGTTGTTATATCTAAGTATACACATATCAGATACATACGGTGTGATACATCTGGGAAGGTATCCAGAACAGTAATGTTTATACATGACAAGGATATGGATATATATATATATATATATATATATATGTATATATATATATATATATATATATATATATATATATATATATATATATATATATATATACATATGTAGATATATGTCTACATGTACATACACATATATATTTATATATATATATATATATATATATATATATATATATATATATATATATATGCATTTATACACATCTGTATAGTGCATCATATATATTGCCATGTTTAGATCTCTCTGTATATATATATATATATATATATATATATATATATATATATATGTACATCATATATGTACAGATATATCTATTTATGTTGATATATATATGTAGATATCTATACCTATATGTGCATTTATATCTATACAGATATATATATGTTGATATATATGTAGATATCTATAACTATATGTGTATATATATATATATATATATATATATATATATATGTGTGTAGACATATATAGATGTGTATATTATATATATATATATATATATATATATATATATATATATATATATATATATATATATATATATATATATATATATATATATATGTTTACCATATGTCCAGAACATGGAGTGGAGTCGTACCTCAGCACCAATAGTCTCAACCTCTTAGTGTAAGGGGATGTCATGTATGTATTGCAGGTATATATGTAGACTGTTGCTACTGTAACAGGGGTTGTCTTAACAGATATGTTGTGTGTGGGAGGTCACATCTGCTATTGACATGTACGCCATCGGTTACTGACAGACATCCTAAGGACATCATAGTACAGTACCACTGATAGCACAGAAATGATCCTGTGGACTACAGCAGAGATATGAACAATATATCTGGACAGTCTGGCACTCTCTGGTCAGTCCAGAGTTATAAACATATACCCTTCATGCGAGACATGTGGACCAAGCCTGACAATGTGGATGTTAACAGCCATGTACATGGGTGTATCACATAAATACTGGACTACATATGCCCACATAGTTTATGCATTCACACACTCCTGTCCATCCTGACACATAATAACTGGTGGTGCAGAGGTCACATGGCCACATACTACCCAGTAGTTAGTGACATACATCTGTACAGAATCCCACTGCTTTGTCAGAAATACACAACAGTTATGGTGGCCCGGCAGCAGTATGTCTTGCAAATATCTGGACATAACATCACACTGGGTAATTACACTAAGCTTCTAGGCATGTAACAAAGTACTGTGCAAACTACAGGTAGACTGCCACAACACTGACCTACATTTCGTATGGGGGAATACACATGTACCTGCAAATATAGCAGGCTCTACAGGCATGTTGCAGCACAGAGTAACAAGCCACCTGTGTGAAAGTGGATACCCACAACCAATCTGAACACAGCCACAGCCCCATATGGTATGCAAGCTTAATATTACACTATATGGACTGTCTGATCAACACCATCCTCATATGTGCCACATACACACTAACCCTACATATACTGGGTCATGACACAGTGTGATCCAATGCCTGTCTGTGGTATGGGACACGTGTGTTTGGCCCTACAAACGTGAGCTGATAGGGTACCATACACTGGAGAGCATGCAACATTAGATAGAACAGGACCAAGAACAATGACATCTACCACAGTCTGTACACAGGCCAAGGTATGTATTCGTAATACACATACTGTTGACAATCATCATAAGTACACGGACCCCACTACTATACACACAACCACAGAATGCCCAGGTTATGTCCTCAGAAATAACCTATACTATACATAACATGTCTAGCAGTCTGATATCTGACTGGCTTGTTATCAGGTATTATGTCAATAAATAATGGTGTACAGAACATATGCACCTCTTACTGCATGACATATATACAAAGGCTGACAGACTTGTGGCTGGAGCCACAAACACTGGGCCAATATTGGCATGTTGCTGTGATACCCTCATAAATTTACTGTTGTAACAGGGTCTGTTGTGACATATGTCCTATGAGGGCTGTCACCATGTACTGACTGCAATCCTCAGACTATGCTTCTGCAGTTCTAAGATAGGTGATCTGTGAGTAACACAAGAAACATAAGACTCCAAACACTGCCCAGTCTGCAGATAGCCCAACAGGTGGGAGTTTCCTCAAACACATAACAATGTCATGACAGATATTAAATCATGTAGACCAGCCATAACCACACAAACCCTGTTAAACCAACATTACTCCAAATGCAGAAGAGCAACATTACATTCTATAGTCATGTCTGGAACATCCTCTTCCTGATTGTTGGCCTGTCTCCACAGTGTATGTTGTTAGAGGTATATCCCAATACCATCTGTGATTCTGTTTGCCCAACACCCACATGATATTCCTAGGTATAAGAGTGTGTTTCCATGCAATTGGCTATGGGAATGTTACCACAGCTTTTTCACATGCAATCAGCTAGTGGGGGACTGCAATTCATGCAGAGGCCATCGGGTGATCATGAGCATCACTACAAAATACAAGCTGCTGCCTAAACAAAGCAGGTGTAGTTCACATCCACCAGAGAAGGAGTGAGAGAGACAGATAGAGACAAAGTAAGACAGGGAGGAGGTGGGAGAGTAAAACCTAAGCATGTTTGTGTCACATACTTACTAGTATGGGGTTTCAAACCCCTGCCTATGTACTGCTATCACATGTCTATGCAGTTATTGCATGCATCACAGAGCCTACATGTTGGAGAGCTCTCCAAAGTATATCTGATGGTGAGTGACATCTGGAACAATGATAAAGGAGGGATAAGGTAGGTGTAGTACACGTGTCTCTCCACATGAACAGGTCAATGTCGACACAGCCACACTCTCTCAGGGACTCACACACATTATCACAGTTGGCAGGGTCAGGATTAGACTTCCTAACTAGCTAGTTTGCCCCAATACAGTAATACATAGGTATCACATGCACCGCAGGGGTTATCAGGGTGATATATGGGCAAAGGGTATGTGAAGGTGTCTGACATCAGAAGGCATGCTTCATTAGGCTAATCGGATGTGTACTGAGTGTGAATGGCATCAAACTCATTATACTCCACACACACACACACACACACACACACACACACACACACACACACACACACACACACACACACACACACACACAGACACAGGTTGTCAGTACTGACATGCATGGGTGCATTGCTTCACATGTGTGTATTGGTTGACTGTGCCAGAAGGCTGTACAAGGCTAGGTAAAGGGTATACCTTGGCATCAAGCCACATGAAAATGGTCTGCAGTGTGGCTCAGGGGTGTAATGTCTGGATTGGCCCACACAGGTGGGAATTGTATTCACCATCCAGTCATCTGGGTTACTATTGTGGGTGGCCAGTGCTGTGCAATGCTTGCCATGTATATGTTCTATAGTTCATGACATGGACGGTGTCTGGGATGTGCACACGTCCCACATGCATGTTCTGTGATATGTGGAAGTGTATCTGGGGAGTCTGGGGCATGTTGTGTACACAGATTGTTATCATCAGATGTGCCATTCCTGGCCTCATGTGGTGGGAACTGGCAATGGGCACCAGGTTGACCCTGCATGTACATTGACAGCATGATACATGTATTCCCTGGTGTCAGTGGCATCTGTCCATACAGGGTATGTGTATAAGGCATGGTATGTCCTTTGTGGGTTACATTTGCTGGCACTACAGTTGTTGCAGGTGTCCAGTGGGGAACATAGTGAAGGAGCACTGTATGGAATGATTTGCCTATTGTAATGATGGGACAGGGTGCCATACCCTCTATAGTCCATTGCAATCACACCATGGTTACTATCTGTGGGCAATATGCAGGGAACTTCCAACATAGTGGTTGTTGTCTAGCTGAGTGTGTTTGTGCATGAGACATGGGTAGAGAGTGTCCTCTGGGTCATACAAGGGTTGCCTAAACTGTTCGCCAGGCCTTGATGTCACATGTAGGGGTATGGATTGTCAACCCCATCCTCCCTTCTGTTTGACATCTGTTATCCTTGTAAGGTGGACATTGTGACATATAATAGGCCCACCAGATAAGAAATTTGCAAAACCCACTTCACAATGAGTCCAGTTGTTACACAATCACAGCCTCTTCCACACAGGATACAAATGAAAAACACACACACCAAGTCTCACAGTTGCCATGTCTGGGATTGGAACTCCTACCTAACTTGTACACCACACTACAGCATTACACAGTTATAGCACGTGCCACAGAGATTACTGGGCTTCCCTTTCCCCAAAGGAGTATTTCAAAGTGAATGACATCAGCAGGCTTGCCAAAGAAGGGCAATGGAGGTTGCAGTGACTGTGAATGGCCTCAAAAGCATTGCTCCCTTTACAGACAAACAAACACACATCGAAACATCCACACTTGCCATGTCTGGGAACAGATCTCCTACCTAACTAGTATATCACACTGCAACATTACACAGTTATAGGATGTGCCACAGAGATTACTGGGCTACTCCTTCCCCAAAGGTGTATTTCAAAGTGAATGACATCAGCAACCTTGCCAAGGTTGTGTAATGGAAACTATATTTCATAGATTCATAGGGTCATACGTTGATACTAGGCTATCAACCCTAGGGCATCTACATGCCTAGACATGACAATTCTCTGGCTATCACTTTCCACAATATTTACTTCCCTGCACCCCTGTCTAGCAGGGCAGCTGACATGATCCCCGAGGTAAATGTCCTATGTCCCATCCAATTGTCCAGGTTCCTTTCGAAGAGGGCCAAAGAGGCACTCTGCTTGACATGTATGGTTAGTCTATTCCAGAGTCTGGGGAGTCTCTGGGTCAGGAACACATCCCTCCTGCATGTATTGTTCATTGTGATGACAGGATTTGGATCCCTGGATCATGTGGCTGTGACAGTTTGGTTTTCTCTAAGTGTAGCATGTCCAACAGCTGTGGGTTTGACATGGCATGGTATGTTAAGCAGAGATCGTCTCTGAGAACACAATATGTGACAGAGTATAGCCAGATGATTTTCAGACGGTCAGCATAGGGCATCTGGTTTAGGCCTGTGGTCATTTTTGAGGTATGTTTGCAGCCTCTCTACTTGTTGCAGATGTCTTGTGAGGTACATATGTAATGGGCTTTTGTAGTCTGTACTGGTCTACTGAGAGATTCCTACAGTGGGACAATGGCCTCCTTTTCCTGGATGTAAAGCCCTTAGTGGGAGGTGCGCCACATAGGTGGATTTCCTGACTGTTGTGATGATGTGATTATCAAAGGTGAGACCACTGTCCACCTGTGTCCCTAAGTCTGTTATCACACTTTAGGTGTTTAGTGTACTGCCACCTATGTGGTACTTCACAGGTACATGTCCCTTCCCAATGGGGATAACTCTATATTTCTTGGCATTTATCTGGAGGCCATGGCTCAGGCACCAAACATATCTTTCTGTAAGGTCCTTCTGTAGAATATCCATGACATAACATACATTGGCAGTACAGGTGAGACACAGGCCTTTGGCAGAGGACTCTAGGCCATTTGGTAGTGATGTAGGCCAGCTGTAGCAGGCCATTGCATTCTGTCACTCCTACAGTCATCTGCGACCTTTGTTTGCCAGTGTCCCTTACTGTTGGACTGTACTTCAGAGCAATAGATGCCAAACAAGGGCGGTGCCAGGACTGAACCCTAAGGTACTCCAACTATCACTTGTCTGGGGCTCGGGTTGGTGTCACCTACATTTACAGTGTGGGTTGTGTCAATACAGCAGTTGGCAGACCATCGGGTGACATTGGGATTAATGGCCAGCTTGATACATTTATCTATGATTCCAGACTGGGGGATGGTGTCGAAGGGCTTAGCGGGGGGCAAGATAGGCTGTGTGAACCACTTTACCCTCATCCATGGCTCTGAATACAGATTCACAGTTGTCATTCAGGTGGAAGTGACATGATTGGCCCTTCACAAACACAACCTGGTTAGGGTCCAGTGTTTGCAGGTTGCCAATGCCTTTGTTTTAATTTCCATGATAATACATTCCATGGCCTTGCAGATCAGGCACATCATACTGCTGGAGCTGTAGTTCCCAGGATCCAAGGTGGATCCCCCCTTGTGGACTGGGATAACTGTACATGTGCACCACACAGTGGGCACAAAGCCTGAGGTGTGGCTATGATTAGACATGGCACGTAGATGAGGTGCCAGTTCAGTTTGTAGCTCATGTAGTATACAGCCCGTGATGTTGACTGGTCCCATGGCTGCTGTTGTCATAGCTCTCTAGAGTGTGGTTTTTAACCATGTGGCTGTTATTACCGGAATATGGCAATCGATCCATGTAGAGACGGGCCCTTTGGTGTTTGGAGGGGGGGGGTGCAGTTGGCACTGAATCAATATGCCATGATATTGGCAATATCCCTGGGAGCAGTAGATTTAATACCATCCTGTTGCAGCTTATAGCAGTTCTGAGAATTGCCATTTAGATTCCTCACATAGCTATGGAATGACTTGCAGTTGTCTTTGGCATCTTTAGCTATATTATGTTTGTAACTAGCTTTGGTGGATGTTATGAGAGATCTCTGCCTCTTACTGTAGCTGGTAAGGGAGTATTTTGCATTCTGGAAATTCCCCCATTTCTGCAACAGTTTCCTCCTTTTGTTGTACAGTATGTTTATGGCAGGGGGCCACAACATTGGCTTCCTATTCTTGGTGGGGGCATCTTGGTTCAATTTTAGATGGCACGATTCATGCACGAGTGGATGTGCTCATACAGTGCCTTCATGTATGATTCAGCAGTTGTCCTTTCAGTTCCCATCTGCATGGGTGTCATGATGTTAGTCACATCTGACATGTGTAGCATGACATTGGCTTTGGAGATGTGTGTTACGGAGGTTTCCTTACTGGGGTGTGGGGGATGGATGTTGATGTTAAGGGTGATCAGCTCATGGGCATACCTAACCACCGATGTCATGACCATAGGTGTGGAGCATTGATTTCCCATGTTGGTAATGACCAGGTCTAGGATATTTGAGCCCCTGGTGGGACTATGGGTTACTTGATCCAGGGCATTGGGAATTATGACTTCCAAGAACCATTAGGCACACATTTTGGTATACAAGTAGTTTTCCTAGTTAATGGCAGGGTAGTGTAAGTCACCCAGTATTAGGGTGTTTGCTTGTATCATAATATTTTACAGTATGTTTCAAAAGCAGTAGTGGGTATCATGGGGCATGGTGGGGGATCTGTAGCAAGCTATACAAATTGGAATGCAGTCTAACCGACTGTTTGTTGCACCGACAATGTTTCAGACACATTCTGTTGGCAAGTAACCTGGTGGTGAGAATATCCTTGGTTAATATGGACACTCCTCCAACTTTATTGTTTTGGTCCTGGTTTGGTGGCCAACAGGTGTGGTGAGAGCTGTACCTGGTATTGCAAGGGTGCTCTCTGGAGGCTTGGATCAGGTCTTTGTTACTGCACAGTTATCAATGTTCTCCATTTGTAGGTGTGCATAGTGACTGTGAATGGCCAAAAAAATCAATCCCTACTCACACAGAGTTTCACAATTGCCAGGTCTGGGAATAGAACTCTTACTTAACTAGTATATCACACTACAGCATTACGCAATCATAGGACACACCACAGAGATTACTGAGCTACTCTTTTCCCAAAGGTGTATTTCAAAGTGAATGGCATCAGCAGGGATGCCAAAGAAGGGCAATGGAGGTTGTAGTGACTGTGAATGGCCTCAAAACCCTTATTCCCTACACAGACAAACACATACATCCACACTTTCCATGTCTGGGAACAGAACTCCTACATAAGTAGCGTATTACACTGCAGCATTACACAGGTATAAGACATGCCATGGAGATTACAGGGCTACTTCTTCCCCAAAGGTGTATTTCAAAGTGAATGACATCAGCAGGCTTGCCAAAGAAGGGCAATGGAGGCTGTAGTGACTGTGAATGGCCTCAAAAGCATTGCTCTCTACACAGACAAGCAAACACACACACTTGCCATGTCTGGGAATAGAACTCCTACCTGACTTGGTATATCACACTACAGCATTACTGATTTATAGGATGCGCCAAAGAAATTACAGGGTTGCTTATTCCCCAAAGGTATATTTCAAAGTGAATGACATCGGCAGGCATGCCAAAGAAGGGCAATGGAGGTTGTAGTGACTGTGAATGGCCACAAAATCATTGCTCCCTACACAGACATACAAACATCCACACTTGCCATGTCTGGGAATAGAAATCCTGCATCATACTACAGCATTATGCAATTATAGGACACACCACAGAGATTACTGGGTTTTTACTTCCCCAAAGGTGTATTTCAAGGTGAAGACATCAGCAGGCTTGCCATAGTAGGTCAATGGGGAGTGCAGTGTGTGTGCATGGGCCATGACACATTCATCTAGAGGCAGACACATAACACACATGCACACACAGGTTTATATTCCACAGGTACATGTATACAACTGCTAGATGACTACTGACTTGTACAGTCATGTTACATAGTTAGCACAAGCACCACAGACACTAAAGTACTGTGGGATACCCGAGGCAAATGTCTATGGTGATTGACATTTGAACATCATGTAGTTTTAGCCAACTGGATGTGTGCTGGGTGGGACAGGCCTCATGATGAAAGGCTCATTGCACTGTCACTCTCTTCTACACATCTATATATGTGTATTTTTGGCTTATTATAGTGTGTTGTCCTCAGATATATGTGTGTGTTCCTATCCAATGTGTGTGCAAAGTGTAACTGGTGTGTACTGAGGAGTGTATGCACTAACATCTGTGACTGTCAGATATGTATGGTCCACTGTTGTTACCAGACATGGGCTTCATTGACATGGGCTTCATTTCTTTAAGTGTGGGAGCATGCCCAGTATGACCTTATGTATTGAATGTGTGAATCCATTTCAGGTAGATTGTACTCCAATGCAGACTTTTGTGTTCTACACCTACAGCTAGTAAACTGTTTCTGCAGGATATCTGTAGATCAGTTGACAATATGTGGTCAAAATGGGCAAAGGATAGTGGGATAGTGTAGGTAATTGTGTCTGTGCTGCTTCTGATACACGGTCCTGGTGTTAGCAGAGATATTCAAACATATGTACTTTTATACACTGTGATGTTTTATGTCAAGTACTGTCAGGTATACATATTTGCTTGCAGTGATGTCCTGGGGAACACAGGGTGAATGTAGCTGTGTCCAGTATTGTGGTCAGCAGCCTACATATTATTGCACGATCATGTCATTCTGGAGAGGAAGCTGCAGACACTTGCTGCTAGATCTGTGTAAATGGTTCAGCACCTTGGTACAGTGGTGGCAGAGGATCCCATGCTTATATATCCATTGACGTGACAGTATGACCATATCCTGCTGTGGCCATACCTCACAGCTGTACAGATTCACACAGGTTACCCAGAGGCAGGGGTCATAATTCTGGACATTACCCATTCACATTGTGGTTTATGAGCAGGTTTGTAGCCACCATTTCTTGTGTTTGCAGCCAGGGATAGTATGTGCACACAGCTGAGTTTCGGACTTCACACACTCCATGCCACCCATGCTCCCACCCCCCCTCTATTATTCTATCCTCTTCCATACATTATGCAAATATTATCTGATATGTTCCCTATAGTTATCACCTCATCCCAGCAGTAATTTGGTGTTGGTCCACAGTTCATGCAGTAGGACATGGTGGATATGTTACCATGATTTGTCCACATGGCCTTGCATTTGGGTTCTGTGGACTGTGTTATGTTGTTATTTGGGAGTCCATGATATAACATACATTGGCAGTACGGATGAGAAACAGGCCTTTGGCAGAGGACTCTAGGCCATTTGGTAGTGATGTAGGCCAGCTGTAGCAGGCCATTGCATTCTGTCACTCCTACAGTCCCAGACTGCAATACACTATATTCCCCTGGGGTGACAGGGTAGGTGTGCAAGGTGTTCATGCCAATACTTTATGTCAGTATTGATCCAGTGGTGTCGATGCTGGCAGGGTGTTGCTTACAGCTAGGGACATGCCTGCATGGGACACCTGCTCTGCATGCTGCATTCTTTCGCTATTGCTATACACAGGTGGGGGTCATATTGTACTCATTCCCAACAGCAGGGATAAGATGGGAGAGGTACCTGTGGGTGGTGGTGGGGTGAGCTGGGTGCATGTGTGCTATGGACACTACTTGCATCTGACTCACAGATATACATGGGGCATTCCAATTATGCTGGCTTGTGCAAGGACATCAGCTGTTTCTCAATACATCATTCCTATGACCTTTGTGGTCTGCCATTGATTGGCCAGATGACATCAGTATTCCCTACTACAGGCCCAAATAATGTGCTGCAAACCTGTATATACAATTCCAAGGGTGTGCCCATTTGATAGTTACCTATTATACACTGTCTGTCTGGGGTACTTCCTCCTGTGTACTGCTAGTATATCTGGGCTGACATTCATGCCATGTCCATCTTTCAGATGGTGACACATATTACTTCCAAACATTTACTATGGCTTACTGCTGGAATGTGTTTTGCTGGGAAGCATTGCATTTGGCACTGCAGTTGTGAGAGCTTGGCCCTGTTCATAGGTTCATAGGTTCATAGGTTCATAGGTTCATAGGTTCATACTAGGCTATCTGCCCTGGGGCATTTATAAGCCTAGCCCGATTGTGTTTGGCTTACGCCACCCCTTGATTTGAGTATACTGTGCCCTTTTTAAAGTTTAGTTTACTGTGCCTCTGTCTAATAGTGACACGGAAGTAATCCCTGGGACAAACCTACGATCCCCCATCCACTCATCAAGATTCTTCTTGAAGAGAGTCAGTGAGGTGCTCTGCCTAACATGAATTGGAATTCTATTCCAGAGCGAAGGGAGCCTCTGGGTTATGAATCTGTCCCTCCAGCATGTTCTATTTATTTCTGTGCTGAGGTTCAAGTCCCTCGAGTGCGTGGCTCTAAGGGATTTAGATTTACTGAGGTGGAGCATGTCCATTACTTCTGGGTTGGACATAGCTTTATATGTCAGGCATAGATCGCCTCAAAGTAGGCGGTATGCAACTGAGTAGAGCTGGAGTTTTTTTAACCGAGCAGCATATGGCATCCATTTGAGTCCCTTGATCTTCCTGGTGAGGTACTTTTGGGGTCTTTCTAATTGCTGCAGGTGTCGGGTAAGGTACATCCCAAAGGGGGCATTGTATTCTATGATGGGCCTGATGAGGGATGAATAAAGGGGCACGATTACCTCTCTTGATCTAGATGTGAATCCTTTCATGATGAGGTGGGCTATGTAGAAGGTCTTTCTAACCACTTTGGCAATGTGGTTGTCAAAGGAGAGATTGCTATCAACTTGGGTCCCCAGATCCCTAATTACTTTCTCTGTAATCGGCAGCACTGGGCAATGGCTACCAGGACAAACCTCACCATGCATACATACTGACCACTCTCACTCAATATACAACACACACCAACCTAACACACACAGACCTGCATATTGTACACATGCTACAATCTATCCTGCTAACTTGGCCAGATCAGGTAATCTGTGCTCCACTGTTATTATAGCTACACATGCATGTTATTACATTTCTACATAGGACTGGGGGGAACACCTGACTGTTACTACATTTCTACATAGGACTGGGGGGTACACCTGACTGTTACTACATTTCTACATAGGATTGTGGGGGGACACACACCTGACTGTTACATTTTTACATAGGATTGGGGGGCACACCTGACTGTTACTACATGTCTACATAGGATTGGGGGGCACACCTGACTGTTACTACATTTCTACATAGGATTGGGGGGCACAACTGACACTTGTACACATTTGCTATGACTGTACTGGTATTTCAGGTACTCAATTTCATTCTGTATTCTAACCTATTATGCTGACTAGAGGCATATCAGTGTACTATAGGTCTTAGGTTTGATTGACCTACATTTCAGTTTCTGACTTCTTACCCTTCAGAACTAACATCCCACTGCCTGAGCTGTTGTAGTCTGTCTGTGTAGGTCTGGGGGGATGTTCTCCATAGCCATCAATCAGAGGCCTTAGCTCAGCCTTTGTTTGTGTTTGTCTACACCTGTCCTGCTGGCTGAGACTGTTGGGTATGTCAGCCTCCCTGACTGGCATGTGTGTGTCCTATGGCCACACACACATGTGGCCCAGCACATTTCCTGCAGTGAGTTTTGTCACCTTGTCTAGTACTGGCCACTATAGTGGCACCAGTATTTGTTACAGATCTCATGCTGCCACTACAGGTGTCTACTATCTGCTGGCATCCCATTCAGCCACCCAATTCCCTTGCATGCTCACATCCATACAATAGATACAAGTAACAACACATACGACTCCATTTGGCAATTGGTAGGAAGGGTGACTTACGTTGTGGCTGTGCTAGTATTGAGGATGGTGCTGGAGGGCTGACTATGTCAGATGCACATAGTACACTCCCTATACATGGTTAAGCACAGGTAGTGTCATATTTGGCATCCCTTTTACTATATGTGTGAGTCAGAGAGAGTTGTCATTCCCTGGGTCCCTACCATGTCAGTGTATGTGGTATGCATTACCTCTTTGACAAGGCCTGGGCATACTGGGTACACCTCTGTCGGCCTACTGGGGCAGTCTCAGGTTGTTCCTCCTCTGAGTCACTCTGTGCCTGTGCTGGCCTTCACAATGCTGGGCAGCTGTGTGGCCCTGCTCCATGCTGTTCCTGCTGCAGCTGCTTCTGCAGGATCATATTGTGTAGCATGGCACATATGATGACAATTTGGGTACATGTAGCTGGTGAGTACTGCAAGGCTCCACCGGATGTGTCCAGGCACCAGAACCATGACTTAAGCATCCCAAACACTCGCTCTATTATGATTCTGGTCTATGCATGTGCCTCATTATGGAGTTCTTGTTCGAGTGTGTGTGCATTTCTGATGGGTGTCATCAGCCATGGCTCCAGTGCGTAACCAGCTTTCCCCACTATGTGACCGTAAGGGATGTCTCCATTGACAAATCTCTGGTGCAGCTGCGTCAGATGACAAATGTGGGAGTTGTGATAGCTTCCAGGGCAGCCAGGACACACATTCATTATAATGCCCTAGGCATCGCACATGACTTGGCAGTTGATGGAAGGGAGGCCCTTGTGGTTAATGTAGACCCTACCCTGCTCACCAGGTGGTGCTTTGATGCTATAGCACCAACTACCTCAGGGTATTCTGCTATTTGGTGGAAGAGACGCATATTGCTGGCCAATGCCTCATGGGTGTTGGGGAAATATACGTGCACACTGGCAGGTGCTGACATGGCATCCAGGAACTGGTGGAGTACCCTGGATGCTGATGCCTGTGAGATCCCCATGATATCCCCAGTTGGCCTTTGGAAGGTACCTGTGGCTAGTATTCTTAGGCCTACACATACCTTGGTATCCACTGGGATGGGTTCCCCTGTGTTAGTTCTGTGGGTGAGGTGTGGCCAGCACAGCTCAACAATTTGCTGTAGGAGGTCCCTGTCCACGTTATAGCGCTCCACTATCTCCAACTCATGTAGCCCCTGGTAGGTTACCCTGGGTCTGTACAAGCTTCTCCTTCTCCTCACTGTGGGTTGGTCGACAGCATTTTCATCCTCACGACCTTCAGTCTCTTCCACATGTTGATGTATGATAGCTGCTGCAGCCCCTATCATTTATTGCTTTTGTTTGGTAAAATTTCCCTGCTTGTGTACACCGGTGGTGTAGAGTATGTGGGAAAAATCAGAGGGTAAGGTATTTGCATAGTTTATAGTGGTGTGCTGAGTTGGGCTGGTCTGCTGCCTGTGTAATTGGCTGAGTCTAATACATTTCACCTGCCAGTTATGCTAGTTCTCCTTGTAGTTCTCCTTGATTACCTTTCTACTGCTGTTTCCCCTTCCTATTTCCTTCCTGTTTAAGCCTGGGAGTGTGCTGCACAAACACAGTGCTCAGATATGCACAGAGCTGCTATTTCATGGTTTATTTTTTTCTTTAAAACCCAGTGAGTGGTGTTCACACCCACTTAGGCAATGTAAAAAAGTGCTAGGCAGTCTCAAACACATCCCCTTGCTTAGCTCTGCTAAGCTAAGGGCAAACCCGAGCCACAGGGCTCCAATAAGTTTACAGTATGCCTGACACCCCCTATGATGTCAGCTTACTCTTAGGCTTGCACCATGGTATTCCTGTACTTACATGGTTGGGTGCTGGCTAGCACTGAGGGGAAATCTGGGATTCAGTAAAATTCCCCTCATTTGCATAGGATTGCCTGCTAATGCATAGTTACAGGTCCCACACTGAGCCTTCCCCCTTAGTAACCCCTATTCACTGGCCATGTTGTTTTCTGCCTGCCATTGAGTATAATGGCAAAATAGAGATTTTGGATACAATGCTTATTTCAGTTTTTTTTAATTTTTGGCCCGATCCCATTTGCGTACCACTGCGCTACGCTTAAACAGACAAAATCGGCTAAAAAAAAAGTTTTTTTTTTATTTTGGCAACTGTTTTCCATGGCAATGGCCATATATTTGGCCATTGCCATGCTTTACACATGCTATACACCCTTTATTTGGAGCTGTCATGGCTCCGTTTTGTAGTTTGCAGAAATGTACTCGGTTACTAACTGAGTACATTTCTGCACACTACACTAGTCTTGCATGGCCAGCTGACAGCTTCCTGGATCACAAATTCACCTCATTTGCATAGTTTTCTCCTGAAAATTGGGTAATTTGCATACAGGAGCTGTGTCTGTGCAGGAATAGTGCAGGAGCGCTCGTGCACATCCCAGGAGTTTATTCCTGGATCGCACAGTGGCCATATGGCCTCCAGCAGCTCCTGCATTATTCCTGCATGCTGTGCAGTGCTTGCTGAATCCAGGGTATATGTTAGGCAATGAAACTATGTTTAAAACTGATCAGTCTGAACCTTTGTTAAAACCTGTATCAAATTTTGGGAACAAAGAGAAAATATCAGCTGTAGACAATGTGGAAGAAGGAGTCAGAAGTAAATTTTTAACTTCACTGTTATGCCTTGGAATCTGTAAAAGTACGCTACTAACTGATGTCATATTCATGGACTGCAGCAAATTGTCTGCTGAAATAGTTTAGTTAAGCTTCTGCTATTGTTTTATTGACAAATTAAGTCCAGCATCTTAAATGAGTGCAGGGAGTTGCTAGAATTACTCTTTGGTAGTATGATTGCACTTATAAAGTGGCAGTATATATGTGTGTGTGTGTGTGTGTGTGTGTGTGTGTGTGTGTGTGTGTGTTTGTCAGAACAGCCTGCAGGACCAGAATCAGTAGAAGGATAGAAGTTACACAGGAAATGCAGTAAAATATTGCAAACTAAGTATGTTACATATCAGGAAGGGCAAGTTTCATTGCAGCCTGAAAGTGTTGCAGAGAAGGAAGTACAAATTACTAGCAGAAGTGATGAGAAGGAATCAGTTACTGAGATTGAATGAAATTAAAAAGTATAGAATATGCACAACCTGTGCAGATTTATAAACTTTCTATCAAACTAAAATATAAATCCCCATAAAATGGGAATTCTAAGCAGCAGGTTATTTTTGGCAAGGAGGAAAATTGCAGTATAGAAGACTACATTAATGTTGATAAAAAGGAAGAAATAGTATCCGGACAGAATTCCAAACCCATACTTTGCAGTGTAAGAAAGAAACCTCATATAAAGGAGAACAACTTGGGTAAGAAAAGTAACTTGATATGGTCACGTTCAATGAATGAAAAAATCAAAGGTTAGCGTCTAATGAGAGACAAGATAACCTTGATGATATTCATGTTAAGCCAAAATACAGAAACACCAATCAGAATAAAGAGGCTTCTGTATATCAGGTTTATAAAATAAAGTAATGTGAAAAATAAAGTAAGGTAGAGACAGTGACTGGCAATATCAACTATTGGCATGATTTGCCTTTCTCTGGACAAGACACTTAGACCCCAGTGCTTGTGTTGGTCATGCCAGATAAACTCTGAAGAAGGTCCATGTAAGCCAGATAAACTTTAAAAGGGCATAGTGAGTAGAGATGACACATTGAGCAAAGCAAAGAGTAATATAACTATAGCTATAAAGGAAGAAGCTGAACAAAGTGTTTCTATTGTTATTCACACTTTGAGGTACAAACATTTATTGTACAGGCTAGATGATGGCAGAGAAGTAGTGTATTAACTGTTAGTGTCCAAACCTTTCAGAAATCTAGTGATGAGGCTAGCATGTAGTCATGCACAAAGAGGGCACCTAAGAATGAACAATGTAAAACCCAACAACTAACAAGGTTTTACTGGCCATGAGTAATGAAAGCCAAAAGACAACTTCCCACATAGGACTTGAAAAGCCTTTCATTCCATTATTTATAATCAAGTGCCATTTAAATATATTGTTGTGGACTTTGTTGAACAATTGATAAAATCCTCAGTGGGTTCTTTTGAGTTATTGTGTGATAGACACTGCTGTGAACTGTCAGTCATTTCCATAGAAATTTGTCTGGATGAGGAAAACACAATTTAAATGTGTCACAGAACACTATACCAACTTAAAAGATAGGCTGGAGGTGGTAATGCCCAGCATATGAGAAGACATGAAAAGAGTGCAGGCTACACAAAGGGGTATGGTAATAAAAATATAAGGACAGAAGGATTCTAAATTGAAGATCAGTTGTTAATTTTGGTTTCATCAGCAGAAAATACAATTTTGGCTAAATAGTAAGGTGCATTTCTTTGAAATAGAGGAAAAATTAAATAATGTAAACTAAACTGTGGGGTTAGACAGATAGGTAAGAGAAAGTCAGAACCGATATACCATATCAACATCCTGAAACCGTGGAAAGATGTGCAGATCTTTGAAGTAAGTTTAATGGAGAAATTAATGGAACTGGAGAGAAAGAAGACTGACATCTGTGCCTACAATGGTGATGGAAGATCCAATACACACACTCTAATCCACAGAAATATGAAGTAAGGGAGTTTCTCATAACTCATTACAGCCTAGTTATGCCACACCATTAGGCATCTAATATAGCCTGTTCATACTTGCATTAATAATCCCTGGGATTGAATAAACTCCTTGTAGGCTCTTTGTGAAGCCTACACAAAGTTTACATGTGTGTGTGGTGGTGTGCAATGAGCTGCAGTGTGCATGACCCTGCAATGCATATTCATGCCACATGCCATTTCTAAGTGAGGTTTCACTGCTGGCAACAATGTTGTTGGTCAGAAAACCATGTAAGCAAATGCAGATATCGATTCTGTTTATAGAAGAGCACTTACAGTCCGCGGTTTTGCACCGAATGCCACAGTGAATCACTAGGGCTTCACAGACAGCACTGAATCTATTAGTTCAGCACATCTACACAAGGACCAACATAATGCGGGGACAATTAACCAGAAAGCGGGACATATTTGACATAGATGTCACATACAAATCTGGTAGAATGAAGTTCAAGAATACCTCTCAACCTCTTACAGCAAGAAATCTTGACAAAGCCATAAATAATGGAGGGCCAAAAATAGGGATAGATTCTAATATGGCCCTTACAAACCTAGAAGGTTGATAGAATAATAGGTTTTACAGTATCATGAATTTTGTGAAGAGAATGAAGTTTGAAACTCAAATGGCTGTCATTATTTTCTGACTTCAATCCACAATGACATGCCAATGATTTGGCAGAAACCAAAGTGTTATGAATAAAAGATCAAAATATGAGACAAAAACTGGACATTGCATACAAATCAGGACAGTTGAGAGGTATGAACTCAAATGTATGTAATATTGAGTCACATAAGTCCTGAGATCACCCCAGTGATATGGCAGAAACCCATAAATTTGATAAGAAACACATCTGGACATCCTGAGAATATCTGGACTATTGAGCGGTATGAATGTGAAGTATATGGTCCAAAGACTGTGCAGGACAGTCTATCTGCAGTGCAGAGTATTGTAATATCATATTCCTGGCATTCTGTACTGAAGCTTTATAAATTATCTGTAATGGGACATGGACTGCCATATAAAGGGAACATTCAGGGGAAGTATGTGTGTATTGAATAGGGACACACAGATGCATTGTAGGAATGAACACAGGGAAAGAGGACAAGTGAAACAACCTAATGTACAGCAGATGAGGGCATGTCAATGGAAGATGGTTGTAGCAGCACCAATCACATATCTATATGGTACAGTAGGGACTGTACAGTGAAAATGTGTTTTATGTGACTGTCACACAAAGTGACATAACAATGGGGAGGATGTATGTGTGAGATATGCATCCTTACATGAATAATGCAGAGGGCATCTATCAGGGCTCTGACATACAATTGGGGTAGGGTGTATACTGTAAAGCTGTGCAAACTGATATGCCTGAATATGAGTGTACTCTTAGCAGAGATCTCCAGCAAGGTGGACAGAGGTAAAGGCTCATAGAAAACATTAAAAGGGCCAACCCCAGTAATGGGCAATATCAGAATAATACCTATAAGTAATCCCATGACTCTGACATAACATATGTGATTTAGAGTAATAACAGATGAGTCTGCACATACACACTTGAGTAACTATTATTATATATATATATATATATATATATATATATATATATATATATATATATATATATATATATATATATATATATATATATATATATATTCACTCTATGTTGGTAACCACATACACTGTCCTGGCACTGTAGCATCTGCTGGAGGTGTTAGGAGAGACACTACTATACATATATATATATTTAAGTTTATAGGTCCATAGGTGTGTACTAGGCTAATGGCCCTGGAGCCTTTACAAGCCTAGCCCATAGAAGTGCCCTGCATCATGCCACTCAATGTTAGTTCCCAGTGCCTCTATCAAGTAGAGCCACTTTAGTGATCCCCGGGGTGAACTTTCTATTTCCCATCCACTCATCAGGATTTCTCTTGAACAGGGCCAGTGAGGTGCTCTGCTTGACATGCATGGGAAGTCTATTCCTGAGCATGGGCAGTCTCTGGGTTATGAACCTGTCCCTCCAGCATGTTCTGTTGATTGTGTTTATGAGGTTGAGTTCTCTGGAGCATGTGGTGTGGAGGGATTTGGATTTCTTTAGATGTAGCATTTCTAACAGAGCTGGGTCAGACATGGCTTTGTAAGTCAAGCAGAGATTGCCTGTTAGTAGGTGATATGAGACAGAGAATAGCTGGAGTTTTTTGAGTATGTCCATGTAGGACATGTGTTTAAGGCCTAGAATCCTCTTTATGAGGTACTTTTGTGGCTGTTCCAGCTGTTGCATGTGTCTAGTGAGGTACATGCCAAATGGGATATTAGTCTCCATGATTGGCCTAATGAGGGAAGAGTAGAGAGAGGTGGTGACCTCTTTCTTCCTGGATGCAAAACCCTTGGTAATGAGATGTGCCACATAGAAGAACTTTCTGACCACAGTGACAATGTGGTGGTTGAAGGAGAGGCTGCTGTTAACCTGTGTCCCCAGATCTCTTATAATGTCTTCAGTATTCAGTGGACTCCCATCGATGTGGTAATTAGTGGGAACTGAGTTTTTCCTAAAGTGGATGACAACACATATTTTGGCATTAAAAGCTTAAGGCCATGGATTCAACACCAGTCATTGGTCTCAGTGAGGCCTTTGAGTTAATAATGGCTCCCAGCTTGCAGTCATCTGTGAATTTGGTGAGTCAGAGTCCCTCTATGTTGGTTTGGACTTCTGAGAAGTAGATGCCAAACAGGATAGGACCCAGGACCAATCCCTGTGGGACTCCACTCGTGACTGGTCAGCAGTCTGACTCGGAGTCCGCTACTTTCCCACTGTGGGTTCTATTTGTGAGCCAATTTGCAACCCATCTAGTGATATAGGGATTGATGCCTAGTTTGGTGAGTTTATCAATAATTTCTGAGTGGGGAATGGTATCAAAGGCCTTGGTCAGATTGAAGTAGGCTGTATGAACTGCCTTGCCCTCATCCACAGCTCTGGTGACTAACTCAAAGAAGTCAACCAGGTTCAGCAGGCATGATTTAACTTTCACAAAACCAAATTGCATGGGATTTAGAGTTTGGAGATTCCCTATATCCTTGTTAATTAGGTCCATGGTGATGTGCTCCATAGCCTTACATATCAGACTCATCAGGCTAATGGGGCAATAATTCCCAGGGTCTGTAGTCACTCCCCCTTTATTGAGAGAGATGACTGTACCAGTGAGCCATTCAGTAGAGACAAAGTCTGAGTTGAGGCTGTGATTGAACAGGACACACAGATGTGGTGCCAGTTCACTTTGTAGTTCATGTAGAACACATCCAGGGATATTGTCGGGTCCCATGGAAGCTGTATTCTTGGCTTTGGACAATGTAGCTTTAACCTTTCCTGCAGTAATGCTGGGTGCCTGGCATTCCTCCGGTATTGTGATTGGTTCTTTGGGGGGAGAGAGGGGTAAAGTTAGCACTGAATCTTTTGGTCAGTATGTTGGCAATATCTGTTTGCTCAGTATAGGAGGTACCATTGTGCAGTAACTCAGAGCAATCCTGGGTTTATGTGTGTGTGTGTGTGTGTGTGTGTGTGTGTGTGTGTGTGTTTGTATATATATATATATATATATATATATATATATATATATATATATATATATATACATATGGCACAATCCACACTGTCACAAATGATATACATGCCATTATTTATGTCAAACACCTATGTCTGTAGTGTGTGCATCAGCAGAACAGTTAGCCCACATGCATCTGGTGTAACAACTTGGTTGGTGTTCTGTACCATCAGACAGTCATGTATATTCCTTAAAAGGAATACCTAGGTATGGCCAATTAGCTGTGTGACAGCTCACTGTGGCAAAGGTGGTACACTTCAGTTATACATCACTGGAAAATGTGTAGGGAGGTACATGAGAAAGGATGCATTGTACTCAGTTATTGGTGTGATAAAGTCTGGGAACTATGATGGTATTATGGCCTCTGATTTGGATGTCCTTCACATACTCAATATTTGTGTTACATTCAAGGGAGTAGTCAGCGCTGTGACCACATGCTGGTGAATGTTCCGCTTACCATGTACTCCAAGATATGGGTCACATAGCTATTGGTCTGATTATAGGGTGTGATTTCTACATTATACTTGGGTTGTGTGTTTGTGTATCTGACTTAACAAATCCCCCATGCTTTCTTGTCATTGCAGGTGTTGTCATAGATGTGGCAAGAATATTTGGTATGTGTTGATACTGTCTGCTTTATACTAATATCACAATTGGAGTCAATGATTGCCCACAATCTGTTGGCCTTCATACAGTTGTTTGGACTCAGGATGTGTATGTCGCCTGTGATGTCCATCACTTAAATAATGGACAGGAAAGGTCCTAGCAGACAGCCCTAATGTATGGACCTGATTACTGGATCTCAGATATAGGTCACTTTACACATTTTGCCATAGTGAGATGCCATGTTTGTGATACACTGGTCTACCCAATTGGTACTATAGTTGTTTGTGGTGACATATGACAGTGTTGATTGAATACCTCAGTGTGGATTTGCATCAACTGCCTTAACCTGGTCACTTTCCACAGGATTGTACTGCTGTCTTCATTAATGCCCTCGATGACCTCTTTGAGGACATCTATCAGATGTAACAGACATGATTTAGCATTAATGACTCACACAGGTCTGTTGTACATAGTGCCCATTTAGAAGAGGTCCATGATAACATGTTAGTCTACCTCACAGCTGTGGAGAGTCAGGATGCCTCTATACATGCGTGCATCAGGTGTTGTCCCCCCAGCTCTGATGGGTGCATATTGATGCACACCCTTCAACAGGAACATAACCCATGTGGAGGATGAGTTGGAATGCGGATTCAACCCTATCAGGAAGGTATATGCCCTGAGTCATGCCATAGGTGATCTGTGATGTTGTCACAGCCCAGTGATTCTGTGTGATAGGCCTGGATGAAAGTAGGACAGTGCATACTGCCTATCATCATCTGGTTTAGGGTGTTGACACACTCCCCCATGCAGGTATCATTGAGAAACCCTCCCAGCTTGAGATTAATCCTTATGTCACTAGATGTGTAGCCAACTGGCTCACTGATAGAACACATACTGTGATAGTTGGTGAATCAGTCTATAACAGTAGAGCTGTCACCACTGGCAAGCCTCAGGGATCTGTGCTTGGCACTTCATTGTTTGGACTCTAGTTCTTGACAATTCAGGCTAAAGTGTATGGCCTTTGGCTTACCAGGTTTGCTGATTCTTGCATATTGGGTGCAATCATTGAGTCCACCAATGATGATAACATAGTACACGAGAAGGTAACACAGACAAATGACTGTTGACAAAGGCAAACAATCTACAAATAAATGCAGAAATGTGTCTTCTTTATGTTGTCCATCTGAATAGTGTAATCCCTTGTTAATCATAGCATTGACAACAGTCCTGCTATGCTGAAACCCAGTGATGCAAGCACTGGGAACACATGTAGATAACAATCTGAACTTCAATCACCAAGTGTTCACACTGGTAGTGAAAGCCTATGTTGTACACATCATGTCACAACATCATATTCAGATCTTAGAATTGTATGACAGCACTGTACTCAAGCTACATCAGAACACTAATAGAGTATAGTGCTGTCTTTTTTTATGTACCTCACCAGACACATGCAGCAGCTGGAGAGACCACAGGGCTTTCTCATCAAGAAAACACAAGGACTACAAACTATGCCATCATGTATGTGGATAGATGAAAAGCCATGTCACTATAATTTGTCTCTCATAGGACCTTTAGGCCAGTCTCTGACCGTGCCTATCCATAAATCTGATATAGCTGGTGACATCAGCAGTGTCTGTTGAGGAGAATATGATAATAACAGTGTCCTACATGGTGTAAAATGCACTCTGTAATGTCAAGCAAGAATGCATGCACACACACACCCAGTTGACTGCAGTGAGAATAGAACCCATACCTATCTAAGTACACAGACTACAAAACAAAGTACTTTATGTATGCAAGTTCAATGGCACAAGTCTGACCTGGAGTGTCTCAAACAACACTTTATAGAGGGGAGGGAGTACTGATAGGTTGGAATTGTTTGAAACTATCTAGATAGTACAACTGATTTTCTAAGGTTCAACCATCAATATTCAGACAAAGAAATTGATTTCCTTGATGTTAAAGTACGTAAAACCTCATCACAAGAAATAGTTACTGATTTATATAGGAAACCTATACATAAGAATAATATACTTTATAAGAGCAGCATGCACCCTACTTATGTTTATAGGAACTTAATTAAAGGGCAATTTATGAGGATGAGCAGACTTCACAACACAGATGAGGGCTTACAAGAAGCAGTTACCTTACTAGAAGGTAATTTTAAGAAGAGAGGCTGTAATAAAAAGGAAATATATGACAGCATTGAAGAAATATATGAAGGATGTAAAAATAGAGGGACCCCCTATTTTTCGAGTGATGTTCAAAATGCATTGTCAAAAAAGAACAACATGAGTAAGGTCAGGTTTCTGATAACTTACTCGAGTGATATCAGAAGATTCTGTGGGATCTTTGAAAAGAATTGGGGCATCCTGACTACTATAAATGAATTGCAGGGGGTGATAGACAATAAACCCAGTTTCTCCTTCAAGAATAAAAAAATCACTAAAGAGGCAGTTATGCTATAAAGCAAGTTCCAATAGAAATAATAGAACAGTCTCTCAAAGAACTGTTTCCATGTAGAAAGTGTACGGCATGTAGCTATGTATATAGTAAATCTACTTTCCAACACCAGACCCTCAGATTTGAAATAAATATAGTCTTTTATGCTGATTGTAGAACTAGACATCTGGTATATTTTAGTTTCTGTATAGTCTGTCATGCTTTTTTATTTGTTAAACTGATAGGCTATTTAAAGAACGTATACAGGAACATCTGAGGGACATCAACAACAAGAAAGGAACTGGTGCCTTGGCCAAACATGTGCAGTCTGCAGGTCCATCACATATTTTTAATTTTATGGGCATAGAGGTTGTGCAAATGAACATTAGAGGTGGGGACATGAGCAACATTGTGGAAGAAGTGGAACAGAAATGGATTATGTTATTGAAGGCAGATAGCTATCCAGGGTTAAATAGTGCAGTGTCACTCAAACCTTTTTTAAAAGCAAGACCCCTTAAGCATTGGCACAAACATATTTTTATTAGTGCATTAGTAATTAAGCTATGTTGTTGTTATATAGGACTGTTTTAACATGTTGTTGTTTTAATTATTTCTTCTGTATATATCTACTTTATGATGTCATCAATGAGAAGTTGTATGATTGGACATGATATGGTTTAAATAGAGAGGTTATATGTGTTAGTTAGAGTCTGAGGATGCGATTTGTTATTTATCACGAAAGCGCTTACTTTATTAAACTTTTACCATTTTGATATCAGCCGTGGTCAGTTCCCTCTATTCTTTTTATGTTTTATAGGTTCATAGCTTCATAGGTTCATAGGGGCTACTAGCCTAATGGCCCTAGGGTGTTTACAAGCCTAGCTGTGTAACAATACAAGTACCCTTATTGAGCATAGTTAAATGGTTGTTGTTAGCATAGTGATTTTGTGAGCAGCACCGACTGGCCCTGTGCATGAGAGCCATATGTGCCACCCCAGAGGTGACTTTGCAATCACCCAATCAGTTGTCAAGGTTGAGTTTGAACAGGGTCATTGAGGCGAACTGTTTCACACACAGTGTATCAATACACTAAAAGCACAACATCTTGACCAACAAGCAATCCTTTGGTTTAAATCCTATCTTGAAAACAGAAAGCAGGCAGTACTCTGGGACAATAAACTATCCACACCCCTCCCAGTGGACACTGGTGTACCCCAAGGCTCTATCCTAGGACCTCTTCTTTTTTCCATTTTCATTAATGATCTCCATTCTGCTTTTCCACAAACTTCCTGTATACAATATGCTGATGACTCTACACTTATCTGTACTGCCAAATCTTCCTCCTCGCTCCAGACCCTTACCCAAACTGTATTTAATAAAGTAGAAATATGGTTTACACAACGCTGCCTCCTCCTTAACCCCCAAAAAACAAAAACTTTCACTATTTACTCCCACCCGAAAATCACCGCAAATCCACTTTACCATTACCTCTAACAATGGTACTTGTATTTCCCCAGACTCTACTGCTCGTTTCCTCGGAATACCTCTTGACCATAACCTCACCTTCGATGACCATGTTAACAATACTATAAAAACCATCAATAAAAAACTAGGCTCTCTGTACAGAATCAAACCCTTTCTTACCCCATTAGCTAGGAAATCTATTGCCCAGACTCAGCTTACATCTACCCTGTTCTATGCATCTGCCATATATACCAATCTATCTAAACATAATCTTTCCAAGCTGGAAATGAGCTATAATAACATCACTAGATTTGCCACTGGCTCCCCTTATAGAACCCACCACTGTTGCAACCTGCAACAACTCAGTTGGTTAGAACTACAGAACCAACTACAATATAATCAACTTCTGATTGCTCAAAAAATTCTCCACCACCCTACTAACACCACTATCCTTTATAATCTGATCTCCCCATACAAAAATCTTACAACACTACGCTCAGCTAACAAGTTACACATTGCCAACGATATATCAAATAACAAAGCAGGAGATTCACTCTTTTCCAAAGTGGTTGGTAGAATCTGGAACAAGCTTCCTGACACACTCACTTCTCTCTCCTCTACACAACTCTTTAAGAAACATCTCAGATATTACCTAAAAGGACAATGGCTTTGTCCCTGCTCTAAGCCTGATTAAAACATACTTTTACTTTTTCGCCCCCCTCCTCTCATGCTTTTTAACAAACCCCACCCCTGTGAGTCACTGACTTTTGACTACCAACCCCTTTTTTACCTGCTCTTTGTCCTGCCTTGTCTCCACTTTATTTTTTTCTTTTTCTTTTTTTCTTTTTCTTTTCTTTTCTTTTCTTTTCTTTTCTTTCCCTTACTGTGTGATTTTGGATTTAAGTTTCTTGTCTCTCAAATGAATGTTGATGCTTAATTATGTTAACTGTTGCATGATTGTATTTGCAACCCCTCTGTAGAATTAAAATATGATTATGCTATATCTACTTTAATGTCTCTGTACAGTGTTCACAATACTAACTTCTGTACTTATTATGCTGTATAATTGTAGCTAGTCTTTTTTTTCCCTAAGTTTTTAATACCTTATGAATTTGTACATGGAGCTTTTCTCCCCGGGCCTCTGCTGAAAATGGATATGTATCCAGCTAGACTAGCCCGGTCAACAAAAATAAATAAATAAAATAAATAAATAATTAAACAAACAAATAAATAAATAAATAAATATTATAGGGACTGTCAGTTGCTGGGTGATATCTCTGTGTCCCCAGCATGTTCTGTTTTGTGTCACAGGCTAGGTTGAGAATCCTGGATCACATTATTCCTGTCCCATTTGATTTGCAGATATCCAGCATTTCCAGTAGGACAGGGTCTGAGACTGCTCTGTAGGCCAGGTATAGGTCGTCTCTTAGCAGCCTGCATGATACTGAGGACAGTGACAGGTCTTTCAATCTTTCCATGTATGTCATGTTTGAGGGCCTGGATTCTCCCAGCCATAAAACACTGTGTTTCCTCCAATTGCTGCAGGTGTCTGGTGAGGTATAGACAGAAGGGAGCATTGTACTCAATTAGTGGTCTGATAAGGGTAGAGTACAGCAGAGCTATGACCTCCCTGGTCTTGAATGTGATGTTAATATGTATGAGGTGCACAATGCAGAATGTGTGTCTCATCACTATGGACACAGGTTGATAGTGTATATTGCTATCAACATGTGTTCCCAAGTCTCACAGCACTGTGTTTGAGCTTAGAGGGGTGCTATGCATATTAGTAATTAGCAGGGGTACTTCATTGGCAAAGGTGGTGATTTGGCATTGCTTGCTTTAAGGTTCAGTCTGTGAGTTTCACACCAGTCAATTGTCTGTGTCAGCTCCTTCTGTAATATATTACCACCATTGGGGACTCTATATGAGTGCATCCAGTTAACAGTCATCTGCAAATGTGGTAAACCACAGGCCATCTACTGTTGCCTGGACTTCAGGGAAGTAGTTTCCAAACAGTTGAGGGTCCAGCACAGATTCTTGTGGTATTCCACTGATAAATGGGCTAGTGGTGGAGGTGCAGTCCTCATCTTTGACAGTGTGTGTTCTGTTGGTGAGCCAGTTGGCAATCCATCTAGTACTGTATGGCCTCACTCACAGAAAGGAGATTTTCACTATGAGACATGAATGGGGATAGTGTCAAAGGCCTTGGATAACTCAAAGTAGGTGGTATGTCCTGTTATCCCTCATCCAGGTCTTTGGGGTCAGTATCAGACAAGTCCACAAGTTCAGAAAGCAAGGTCTACCCTTCATAAAAACAGAATGGGTCAGGTCAAGTGTGCTGAAGGTCACCTATGTCCATGTGGAAAAGGCCAATAATGATTCCTTCCCTAGCCTTGCAGATAAGACTTTTTAGACTTATAGGTCAATAGCTGTAGTTCTGCATGTTACCAGATTGATATGCATTACATATTACATGACATTTAATATTACATTCTGTAGTATAGGTGATATATGTGTGGAAAAAGTACTGAGACACCAGGGCTGTAGTGCTTAGGGGAGTGGCAACACATGACTGTATTATAATATGTGACATATTGTTAGACAGGGCCTTCAGTTTGTAATGTTCCCCCATGTAATTTCATGTCCTAGACAGGAAATGGACAGTAAACTGCAGTAATACATAATAATATTTACTTTTCCATAGCACAGCAAACAGCAGGTTTGTACGACGGTTGGCAGAGTGTATATGCATGTGAGATACATATGTTTGCACATAGCTAAGCGGTGTGCAAATGCAAGCCACAGTGCTAAAGTCTGACAGTACTGAGTCTATGCAACACACCTACTGCTTAACTGATTCTGTGGCTGCACGTGTTAATGCATGGATACATTCCTTTTTGGGTCCAGATGGTACTGAGCTTGAATCCAGGTCTGTCTAACACTTTTAAATACTTTTATTTAAACACTGATAATGCAATAAACAAATTCTTTATAGAACATGTGTAGCTGTGTGTTGGCATAATGCAGCAGGGTTAAGCAGCATTGTACTGAGGAAACTGCATCATTTTGCAGTGGCTCACCATTGCTGCACATGGGTGAGTGATGCATACCTCTGCACAAATATGGAGCCCAAAAAGTGCAAGTTTCCATTGCTTTTGCAGCAACTTATGTGTTCTATTTTTGACCAGATTAAAGTCTGAAATGGGGTAGATAGGAAAATGGTGAAATGGTGAGCAAGCAGGGAAAAGAACAAAGGGAAAGCAGGACAGGAATGTGCAGGAGGGAGGAAAGAATCATAGCTATCCATTTCCTTAAAAGTATAAATTGAAAATATGTGTAGAATATTAACTGAATTTGCACTATCTCCAGAGAGAAAGGTGACCACAATGCAATCATGTTATATAGTCAATTGGACTGAATCAAGTGTGTCAAGAAGACATGTGAAAAATGGAAAGCTATGTATGGGACAACTTTTTTGTGGGGCAGGTGCTCATTTATTTTTTATTTGAGAGAGAGGAATGTTGGGAAAGAGACACAGGTATGTCTGGGTCAGGTAAGTTGGGTAGGTGAGGAAGCAATTACAGACAGACATGACAAACAAGGCAAGAGACAGGGATGGTGATGAATACAAAAGGGTGGGATACCCCATGTTTGTGGTGAGGGTTGGGACAGCCTGGGCCCATGGCCATCAAGTCTGGAGACAGTGAGAATTGAGTCCTCACCCACTAGACAGTCAACATTGTCACCTTACTCCACAGGTGGCTGGAGTGCTTAATGTCTCCTTCTACTCCTCCTAGTATACAACAAGAGGGAGAGCAGCCTCTCCAGCCAGCATAGTCATGCACCAATAGTGTGGTGCACCACCCTACAGACCATCCCTGGCAACTCGCTGTGGGTGATAATATCACCATCTCTGCCACTGCTCCTAGAGGGTACCACTGGACCAGTATCCAGGTCAGGACTACCTGAGGGTGCAGGTAGTGTAGGGGCAGTAGAGGCAGTGCTGCCAGGTTGGCTTCCAGATGTGTTGGGCATTGGTGCTTTTGCCGGTGGAGCAAGGGCAGGCTGATCCAATGGGACTAGCCTACTATACTGTGGAGCATTTAGTGAAGTGGTACATATGAATGACATGAACACATTTTGACAACACATAATGAAAATAAAAAAAAAATAAAACAATAAAATAAAAATAAAATAATATATTTAACAATAAAATAAAAGAAAATAGAAAATACAATACAATGAAATAAAAATAAAATAAAAAACAGAAAAAATAAAAAGAAATGAAAAGAAAAATAAAAGAAAATTAAAAAGAGAGATAAAGGTTGGTGTGAGAGAAAAAAAGATAAGATCAGTACCATCATATGTGACATACAATACATTAACACAATTATATTTAAGTCTACCTCTTAACAGATACACACTATACTATAGATTGCTGCAAGTAATCTTTGAAATGTGCATATTTTGCATATATGTGTGTTCCAATTATACAGATTGCAGTTTACAGCACTGCATTTTTGCCACTGGTATAGAGGTTTTATTTTAATGTTGATATTACTGAAGAAATAACAGTATGGTATAGTTGTGAATTATGCTATTTGATCCCACAACCTCTGACTAAAGTCTAATATTGGACTCTTACAATTGGTTTTCACTACAGACTCATGCATACATATTTGTATTTACAGTTGAGATATGCATGCTCAATTTGATGCAACTCTATAG
This sequence comes from Protopterus annectens, assembly GCF_019279795.1. Lineage (NCBI taxonomy): Eukaryota > Metazoa > Chordata > Ceratodontiformes > Protopteridae > Protopterus > Protopterus annectens. The sequence goes on from NC_056739.1 coordinate 1,101,113,371, forward strand.
AATACCAAAAAAAAAAAAAACTATAACTTTTAATGCTATAATAACACTTCTCGTCTGCTGTGTACATGCCACTTGCTTCCATGAATCTCTTCAATCTAGCTCTGTGGGCCTGGACATTTAACTCCCCATCAATGGCAGCTGGGGAAAAACAGAAAAGAACAGAAGACCATTATGCATACCAGTCTTGCCCATATTCAGCTTTCTAGGTCTTACAAGTACTCTCTTTAGTTGATACTCACACAGATGTGGGATGTCCTCACTCCTAAATTCCTCAATCCAATGGTCAAGAGTATCCATTTTCCTCCTCTGTAGATCATTAAAGTGATGCCTACATTGCTCTCCAATGCATGGGATAGCAGTGGCACTGGATACAGCCTGGGCTAAACAATCCCATGCCTCAGACTTGTACTGGGAGCCAGAATAGTTTCCCTGCAGAAGCCTTTGGATGTGGTGCTTTACTAGGAGTCCAATAAATATCCTGGACTCCTGAACACCCCACTTCTGTACCTTAACCTGGCACCTTCCCCAATAATACCAGCCATGTCTGTCTGCTAGCAGATCTAGAACAATGGAGACTAATGCATTCCCTGCAATTCCAGTTATCGCATTTACTGGATTGAACACAACCATGCAATGCTTTTGTGCGGTAGTCTATGGAGAGCTGCAGTGCTGCAATTGGAAGGTTAATCTGATAACACAATAACAGTGTCTCATCCCTCATACATATAATCAATATCAGTTTCACTATGTAAACTGTTATAAGTGAGAGTGAATATAATAGGAAGTGGAAAAACAGAAAAAGTATATGGAATATCCTGTATTACAACCCAGGGCCATGTGCATAGCTGTCCCGCATTAACACCTGTCACCACAAGAGAGTTGAAATAACACCTGTTCATGTTTCACTTCATTGCCATCAACTGCAATGTCACAACAGTAAAAAAATGGTTGCACACCCTGTATTAGAACTCAGGACCATCTGTACTCTAGCTCTACACTTACAACTGCTGCCACAGGACTAGTTAAATGATATTTCATAATTTAATAAACATTCTTAAGGTCTCTGTTAACCACCATGGAATGCCACTTTGCAGGTTTTTGTGGTGCCCAATAGAATTAATTGAATGTATCCGGTTTGTATTTTTGGCTGTCTGGGTTCTGTCTGTTTCCTGGGTGGTCCAGTTTTCTGGTTTGCACACTGCCATGATTGCACAAATTAGAGAAGTGAAGCAAACTTGCCATTCATTTCCTCCATCCCCCTGATTGGGCTAAACGCCCCCCCCAAAAATAAAAAAGTAAAAAAATTCAAACCAAAAAAAAAAAAAAAAAAAACAAAGAAAAAAAAGAAAAACAAGGAGAAAGTAGCTGACATGAGGAAAGGCAATGGATTACATATACACTACAGAATGCTAGTACACATGAAGTATTTCTACAGAGGTCTGGATTTGATCTCTCACTCCACTGAACCTTCAGAACACAGTAAGAGTGCCTTATCCCTCTTTGCCACACAAACAGCTTTGCAGCAAGGAACTGAAATCATTCTGCATACAACCAACTGCAACATCATCTACAGTAATATGACACCATTCAACTGTTATTTGCACATTTATTATTTTTGAATGTAGTGCACTACATGATCACACAACCAGTTATGATTATTACTTGCAAATATACAGATCTGTACTACCTCTCAGTTTTTGTTGGTCATTTTTCTCTTATATGACCAGTAATCTGAGACATGCAGTCTGTAAGCCATTCTATATAATTGACCTTAAAATGTGGGAGGATATGAAATGGTAATAATATCATATTCAGTTGTCAACAAATGAAGGGAATGTTGGATGTTAATGAACAGAACCTGTGAATTATGTATTGCTTAATTACATTTCCAACCATCACAAAAGTAAATCTAACACTTTGTAAATCTAACCTGGCACACCCATTGGCTGTAGGGCAGTCTGCATTACTTCTTTGTTTACCTTCTCCCAACCAGAAATCTTTCACGGTTGCAATCTATTAAACACAAAGACTGATGGAATGCCTCCACTATGTTTACAGGTCTATATTACAAGATTGAATGTTGAGGTGATCGAACACCTAAACATCAAACTTGTAATATTGAAAGTAAAAAATGGCAAACAGCTGATTTAGCGCAGGGAAAGATTTCCCTTGGCTGTTCACTGGAATTTGCTGTTTTGTCTACTGTAGAGTGATCTTGTGTTTATGAAGCAGGAAATTGATGGTGTAATGATGAATGTTGTTAGTGCATATGCTCCACAAGTTGGGTGTGCAATGGATGAGAAAGAAAAATTTTGGAGTGAATTGGATGAAGTGGTGATGACTGTACCCAAGGGTGAGAGAGTGGTGATTGGAGCAGATTTAAATGGGCATGTAGGTGAACGGAACAGAGGGGATGAGGAAGTGATGGGTAGGTATGGTGTTAAACAAAGGAATGCAGAAAGACAGATGGTAGTGGATTTTGTGAAAAGGATGGACATGGCTGTGGTGAATATGTATTTTAACAAGAGGGATGAGCATAGGGTGACATACAAGAGTGGAGGAAGATGCACACAGGTGGATTATATCTTGTGTAGGATGGCCAGTTTGAATGTGATTGGAGACTGTAAAGTGGTGACCGGAGAAAGTGTAGTTAGGCAGCATACTATAGTGGTTTGTTGGATGACATTGGTGATCAAGAAGAGGAGAAAGAGTATGAGGGCAGCACGAAGGATCAAATGGTGGAAATTGAAAAAGGGTAATTGTGAGGTGGAGTTCAGGGATGAGTTAAGACAGGCACTGGGTGGCAGAGAAGAGTTACCAAATAGCTGGGTAACTACAGCAGAGCTAGTAAGGGAGACAGCTAGAAAGGTGCTTGGTATCACATCTGGACAGAGGATGGACGACAAGGAGACATGGTGGTGGAATGAGGAAGTACAGGAGAGTATACAGACAAAGAGGTTGGCAAAGAAGAAGTGGGATTGTCAGAGAGATGAAGGAAGTAGACAGGAGTATAAGGAGATGAGGTGCATGGCAAAGAAAGAGGTGGCGAAGACTAAGGATAAGGCATATGAAGAGTTGTATGAAAGGTTGGACACTAAGGAGGGAGAAAAGAACCTGTACCAATTGGCTAGACAGAGAGACCGAGCTAGGAAAGATGTGCAGCAGGTAAAGGTGATAAAGGATAATGAGGGAAACATACTCACAAGTGAGGAGAGTGTGTTGAGGAGATGGAAAGAGTACTTTGAGGGGTTGATGAATGAAGAGAATGAGAAGGAGAGAAGGTTGGATGATGTAGGGATAGTGAATCATGAAGTACAATGGATTAGCAAGGAGGAAGTAAGGATAGCTATGAAGAGAATGAAGAATGGAAAGGCTGTTGGCCCAGATGACATACCTGTGGAAGCATGGAGGTGTTTAGGTGAAATGGCAGTGGAGTTTTTAACCAGATTGTTTAATGAAATCTTGGAAAGTGAGAAGATGCCTGAGGAATGGAGTAAAAGTGTGTTGGTACCAATTTTTAAGAATAAGGGTGATGTGCAGAGCTGTAGTAACTACATAAGGATTAAACTGATCAGTCACAGCATGAAGCTATGGGAAAGAGTAGTAGGAGTTAGGTTAAGAAGGGACGTGATGATTAGTGATCAGCAGTATGGTTTCATGCCGGGAAAGAGCACTACAGATGTGATGTTTGCTCTGAGAGTGTTGATGGAGAAGTACAGTGAAAGTCTGAAGGAGTTGCATTGTGTTTTTGTAGACTTAGAGAAAGCATATGACAGGGTGCCTAGAGAGGAGTTGTGGTATTGTATGAGGAAGTCAGGAGTGTCAGAGAAGTATGTAAGCATGGTACAAGATATGTACGAGGATAGTGTGACAGCGGCGAAGTCTGTGCTGGGAGTGACGGATGTGTTTAAGGTGGAGGTGGGGTTACATCAAGGATCAGCTCTGAGCCCTTTCTTATTTGCAATGGTGATGGGCAGGTTGACAGACGAGATCAGACCGGAGTCCCCATGGACTATGATGTTTGCAGATGACATTGTGATCTATAGTGAGAGTAGAGAACAGGTGGAGGAGACCCTGGAGAGATGGAGATATGCTCTAGAAAGAAGAGGAATGAAGGTCAGCAGGACTAAAACAGAATATATGTGTGTGAATGAGAAGGAGGACAGAAGAATGATGAGGATGCAAGGAGTAGAGGTGACAAAGGTGGATGAGTTTAAATACTTGGGGTCAATAGTTCAGAGTAATGGTGAGTGTGGAAGAGAGGTGAAGAAGAGAGTACAGGCAGGATGGAGTGAGTGGAGAAGAGTGTCAGGAGTGATTTGTGACAGACAAGTACCTGTAAGAGTGAAAGGGAAGGTCTACAGGAAGGTAGTGAGACCAGCTATGTTATATGGGTTGGAGACAGTGGCACTGACAAAAAGGCAGGAGTTTGAGCTGGATGTGGCAGAGATAAAATGTTAAGATTTGCACTGGGTGTGACAAGGGTGGACAGGATTAGGAATAAGTATATTAGAGGGTCAGCCCAAGTTGGAAGGTTGGAACAGCCAAAAGAAGATGATGATGAGAGTGATCTCGGCACGGCCCCCACACCCCCCGACGTGGAGGGCTGTGCCCATCACTTAGTTTGGGTGTAAAGTTATTTTTTATTTTACTGGTCAACGGACGTCTTTCCCTGTGACAATCGATGTTTTTAGGTTTGATATTACAAGTTTGATGTTTAGGTGTTCAATCACCTAAAGTTTCGATCTTGTAATACAGACCCATGTTTACAAGTGCTACATGGAGCCAAGGATTTGGGATTTGGCAATTCTAATAAGTTCACACCTCATTTACATCTTCACTGTGCTGACAGCCCTGAATCTACACCAGAAAAGGCAACCATGTAGCTAGAAAACTGAAGATGAGCAGATTTTTTTATGTGGTGAGCACAGAATTCAGGCTATTACTTTGGGATATATCTGCACAAAGGATTACTGATCTTGAGATGGTATGCCAGCATTTTGTCAGCTACATACTGCATATGCTGACTTGTCATTATGAATACAATGTTTAATAGCATATATATATATATATATATATATATATATATATATATATATATATATAGAGCTAGTTTTCCCCACACTCTTACTATTGATGGGCATACCCACCCCAACCCTAGGCCACTATCCCCAGACAACACTAACTCTAACCATAACAGCCCAGACATAAGACAAAGCCTTAATAGAACCTCCAACTCATTATTGACCTGCTACTTAAACATTAGAAGTTCAACAATAAGGTCCACAACCTCCATGCCCTCCTAACAACCTACTCCCCCCGACATACTTTGTCTCACCAAAATATGGTTAAAACCAACTATGCCAGATAATGAAGTTCTACCTCCAGGGTATAGTATACTCAGGCTATATCGTACTACCAGGAAAGGGGGAGGGGTTGCTGTTCTCTATAAAACCACCCTAAATATTACTCTAGACAACCTTCAACCACCTATATTTAACAAAACAGAAATTATGATTTCCAAACTACAAATAAATAAAAACAAATGTATAAACATAGTATGTGTCTATATTGCCCCAGGTAGTAACCCTAGAAGACATCCTCTACTGGCTATCCAATGCCTACCCCCAAGAGACCATTGTTATGCGGGACCTCAATGTAGCTTGAAACACCTGCACTGCAGAGACCCCAACCACCCACGTAAACCTACATGGTTTTACACAAACTATAACCTCCCCTGCTAGAATCAGCAAGCCTAACAATAAAGAACGTATCCTAGATTGGATACTAATTAATAGCCCCCACTACATGTATAAATCAGGTACTCTCCCTGAAGTGATCATTTCTTAACGTATACTATTAGGCATAAAGTTGAATGTCCACATCTACCCACATATAAAACAATAAGAAATAACAAAAACTTCAACCTTAATAAATTCTTTGAAGAACTTAAATTATGCAATTGGTCAGTTCTAAAACAACTACCACTAGATGAGGCAGTAACACACTTTAATAACACATTCCTGGCCATCCTTGATAACCATGCACCTGCACGCTCTATTAGAATTAAAACAAAACTTGCCCCCTGGCTCAATAAAGAAACCAAACTAAAGATCATCCAAAGAAATAATGCCTGGAACACCTGGCACTTCTCTAAAACCCCACAAGATCAAATCAAATTTCGTCAATATAGGAATGATACAAGAAATCCATATTACTAGACAAAAAAAAAATATTTCTGCCATCTACAGCAGAAACACCACAACAAGCTACAGAAGTTCTGGGCAGGTATTAACAAACTCCTTCACCTAGGGGAATCCACAACTCCAACCCCCTCAGCCCCAACCCAAATATTTCCAGAGTCCATTGCCAACACCTTCAACAGTTTCTTTACAGAAATCATCCAGGCTCTTGCTAGCAAACTTAAACCCACTTGTCCTAATGCTGAAATCCATAAACCCAGTGACATTCTCTACTTTAGCTTCCAGAAAATTCTGACTTAACTCATTAGAGCCCTAATTAAAAAACTCAAACCAACCACCCTTTCAGCTGACGTCCTCCCTGCAGACTACCTGCAAAAAGCTAACACAGCAACCAACACAGCAATAAATATTTTGGATCTGGTTCCTGTTGTCGTTTTCTATTCCAATTCTGGTTTGCTGTGTTGGTTGCTGTGTTTGCTGTTGCTCTATGGCTTCAGATCTGATGCTCAATATTTCTCGTGTTTTTCATGAGGATTTTACTTTATTAACAGCTAATTCGGGTGTTACTGATACTACATCGCAGAAATATATGGATAACTTTGTGGTGCATGGTTCTGCTCCAAGTGCTAACTCAGGTATCCAACCTAATACTTCTGGGACTGTGAATGCTTGTAATAGCAGTGAGTCCATGCTTAATAATTTTGCTTCCAAATATGCTGAAGAGAGATTGCAGAGACATAGCAATCCATTTGACAGTATTGGCTCTACTGCTAATGGTTCCTTCTCTCCAGAAGAACAAGACACTATTAAAAGTTTTGAAAAACTTATCTTCAGAGAGACTCGCTGTCATTTTAATTTGTTGGGCTTATTGAGATACTCTGAGTTAGACATTTCCCCTCGAGGGTTACGAGCATTTAAGAGCCCATCCACACCTTTTGACTCTACTGATGTAGCAGATGCAAGCTTTAAAGACTGATGGTTGGCTGCTGCACATAAATGTGCTATGGAACGGGTGGGCATTCTTATTGAAAGGGAGCAATTGTTACATAAAAAAATTGAAGAACAAACTAAATACCATGCATACTGAAATTTTGAACAAGATTGGTTATTCCAAAGTGAACAATGTTTTTAAAAACATGAATGACAAACTGAATAAGTTTGAGAACGAGCAAGTAGATTTCAAACTACATAAAATCAAAAGGGACTTGCATGACTATAACACTGGGTGTGCCTTTTTGTGGAGAAACAAATAAACTGTAACTGGTAGGTTTCAGGGTAAACCCGGAACCAAAAAACAACATTCAGTTTTGTTTGCCTCTTCGGAAGGAATGGGATATACCATCGATTCTGAAAATGATGCCCAACCATATCCTTCACTTTCCCCAGCACAAGAACTTAATCAAAAGCGTTTTCACAGCAACAGAGAAGGTGCTAGAGGGGGTAATAAGAAGAGAGGAACTGGCAACAGTTCTACAACAAATGAAGGACAATTTAAACAAGCATATAAAAGAGGTAGATGGAACTGACTTTTTTTGTTGTAATAACACAAATGTAGTTAATTTATCAGGCTGCTCTCTTACCGATGAACAATACAGTGTATTAAATCTTGGGTTAAAGTTTATACTGACTGTAGCACCAAGACTACATATATTGAAGCAAGAAATATTTAAGTTTATTAGGAAACTACATCTTAAATGTTTTTTTTAATGAACAAACTGGTCAACAGCATGTTTATAGTAATTCAGAAATCGAGAGTGAAGATGTTAGTTTTTACTCTTGTGTCTCTGATGATTTTGATAGTGGCATCACTGCTAATGCATACAGTTTATTTGACACTAGTGTTGTGAGCTTTAAAAGTAAATTCATTCCCCCCTATACAAATAACAGTGTTCGATAGTTTTCAGAAATGCTCAACTTTTCAATGAAAGAGCTTTATGAAGAATATGATATAATGTTTCATCGCCAATATAATATGACTAAGAATGAATGGCTTGCTCTCAAAAGTCTTACGGATAGACAGGACTTGATTGTGAAGCCTTCTGATAAAGGTAGTAAAATTGTAGTTCTTCATTATTCACAATATCTCAATATGTGTTTGCAACATTTGAATGATAGGACAACATATGAAGTATGTGATGTTAAGAAGTACATAGAAGCAATGGACAACTTTTCCACTTTGATGGAGAAAGGGTGTCATTTGGGACACTTCACTAAGAAAGATTTGATATGAAATTTAATACTGATGGATGTAATTTAGTTACTTTTTACTGTCTCCCAAAACTGCATAAAGATAGCATTAATCCTCCGGAAAGGCCCATAGTGTCTGCTACTAATTATTTTTTACACAATGCTGGTGTGCTTGTACATAATTTTTTGTTATCTTATGTAGAGAAACTTGGTTCTTATATTAAGAATTCTTTTGATTTCTTGGAAAAGATATCAGGCATACAATGGAATTCCAATATGTTTTGGATTTCCATAGATGTATGCAGTCTATACACTAATATCAAGCATGATGATGGTATTATGGCTTTACAATATTTTTTGGATGACAATCCAATGTCTCATTATATTGTTGAGCTTATTCATTTTTGTTTGATTCATAATTATTTTAGTTTTAATTAGGTCATTTATCATCAGCTACGAGGTACAGCCATGGGGGCACCTTTTGCCCCCATGTATGCAAATCTCTTTAAGACTAAGTTTGAGATAAATTACATACATATAAATAAGTTTGTACAGGAACATGTTTTATTTTATTTTAAATATATTGATGATCTGATTTTTATTGGTAATGGTGGACTAGATAAAGTTCAAGAATTTGTACCTCAGCTGAACAATAATACTCAAAGTGTTACATTTGATGGTTTACAATGTGGAACAGAAATACATTTTTTGGATATGCATTTAACTGGTATGGACAATGGCTCTATTAGAGCTACAGTCCATCATCAATTTGATGATGGCAATCAGTACTTATATGGCACTAGTTACCATCCTGAACACACTATTAAATCTTTGCCATTTGGTGAAATGGTTAGACTATCTAGACTTTGTAATAATATAGTTGATTTACAAAAATAAATATGCCAAACATTGTCTATGTTTATACATAGAGGTTATAGTAAAGATTTGATTAATGAATCTGTGAGTAAAATAACTGAAGCCAATCTCTCTAGACATAACACTAAAAATATGCATGTCACGAATAGAAATAAATTTAATTGTGGGGAAAAATGTTTTTTGTGACCACGTATAATACTTTAAGTGGAAAGATTTGGGAAACAGTTAAGTATTACTGGACATTTTTAATGAATGATGAATTTTTGAATAAAATTATTTGCAGAGTTGTTGTTGTGTCTTTCGGCTTTTCCCAGTTAGGGGTCGCCACAGCGGAACTCCGGTCTGCTAATGATTGGCAGTAGATTTTTACATGCAGAGTTGCCGGCCCTGACGCACAACCTTCAACGAAGGCACGCCCATTCACGCATGTCTCCCAACAGAAGATGCTCTAGCTGAGAGCGTACCTTATATAAATCTTGGAGATAAATTAATGAAGGCTTACTTTATATTGCCTGTAGAAAATGCCTCTATGCCTTTAAGATATAAAGGTACTATGCCCTGCAATAATTGTAATATATGTTGTCATATAGTGTCTAGTTTTTGTAGAATCAATGGAAAAATATTTGTATTGAATAATAGCTTTTCTTGTGATACTAAGGGTGTAGTGTATTGTTTGAGGTGTCCCTGCAACCTATTCTATATTGGGGAGACCAAGAGGAAATTTAGAATTAGGTTGCAGGAACATGTTAGAGACATTAAAAGGCAAAGTGTGGAAAGCCCTATAGCTTTACATTTTGTGCAGAAATATCATGGTAATAGTGGCTTGTTACAAGCAACAATTTTGGAAAAAGTGATGGTAAGAAAGGGAGACGAAAGATTGATTAAAAATACACTAGCATATAAAGAAACTGTGCTTATTTTAAAATTTAATACTTTTACACCAAGGGGGTTGAATAAGGAAATCAATTGGAAATGCTTGCTTAAACTGTTGCAATTACTTGATGTAATTGTTTTATTACTTGATTATTTTATTAATTGATTGTTTGTCAAGGGCTATATATACAGGGGAAAGTTTTATTAAAAAATGTACTTTTTGAAGGCTGTAGTGGCCGAGGCGCTTTGTGCAATACATATTTTGGATCTGGTTCCTGTTGTCGTTTTCTCTACCTGCAAAAAGCTGCTGATGTTATAGCATACCCTATCTCTATTTTGATAAACAGAACCATAACTGAAGCCTCTATCCCCTGTATCTGGAAAATGTCACATGTCATACCACTCCACAAAAGAGGCAGCTCCATTGAGCTGTCAAACTATAGAACAATAGCTATCCTTTCCCCTCTGGCTAAAATTATGGAAAAGTGTATACATAAACAATTCTTACACTACCTTATTCAACATAATCTTCTACCCAACTCCCAGCATGGATTTAGACCACAGCACAGTACCACCTCAGCCGTCCTCTCCTATATTAATGTCATAAATTCCAAACATTAACAACAACAAACTATCTTCTGCCCTGTTTCTCAATCTTTCTAAGGGCTTCGATGTGGTTAACCACCAACTACTCTTACGTACCCTAAATAAAATATCCCTAAACAACCATGCCATACAATGGTTTCACTCTTATCTTAGTGGAAGACAGCAGGCTGTCCTTTGGCAGGACAAACTCTCCACCCTTCTCCCCGTTACCCTTGGTGTCCCTCAAGGCTCCATATTAGGTCCCCTTTTTTCTCCTTCTTTATCAATGGCCTCCACACTGTAATCCCAGATGCAACCTGTATACAATATGCTTATGACTCCACCCTGATTTGCTCAGCCTCTATCTCTACAGATCTCCATAGTTTAACACAGAAAACCTTTAATAGAGTGGAAAACTGGATCACTAATCAACAGCTGATATTAAACCCTAATAAAACAAAGCTATTGCTCTTCTTCCCTACTCACAAATCCTCTCAACCTTTGTTTACTATAACATCTAACAATGGGACCATAATCTCACCAGATATGTATACCAAACTACTGGGTGTTATAATAGACAACAACCTCAAATATGATATGCATGTAAACCAAACTATTAAAACCGTTAAAAAAACTTGGCTCCCTATACCAAAACATACCTTTTCTCTCCCTTCTAGCTAGGACTGCCATTGCCCGTACCCATCTGCTTTCAACTCTACTCTATGCCTCACCAATACTCATTAACTTGAACAAAACTGATCTCAACAAACTCTCTAGCTGCCACAATCAAATTGCCAGGTTTGCCACAGAAACTCCCTACAGGACACAACATTGTCAAAACCTAAACCTCTTAGGATGGCTAGAACTCCCCAGGCTAGTTCAATATAATCAACTTACTGTAACATTCAAGGTTATTAACCATCCAGAAAAAAAGCTCTTCCTTAAAAACATTATCCATCCCTACAAAAATGCTAAGTCACTTCATTCAACTACAAAACTTTTGGTTCAATCTGTTAAAGCTAAAAACCTATCTGGAGAATCTTTGTTTGCAAATTCAGTAGGCAAAACCTGAAATTCGCTTCCATCTGACTTTACTCTGAACCCCTCCCTTAATCAGTTCAAAAAAAATCTAACCCAGTATTTTAAAACTCACTGATTATGTCCTTGCTCTAACCCCAACTAAAGCCTCATCTACTTCCATATCCCTGCAATTTGTATTCACAGTGATTTACCTCTTACACTAAAAGGTTTGAAAAGAGAAACTATAACATCTTTGAAGATACTCTGTATATAGCTGCAACTATAGGTTTGCTAAGAGACACTGTAACATATTTATATATATTTCTGATTATAAACTATTCTTCATAGGCTTGAAATGTGAGACTGTAACTTGTATGTTAAATACATTTGTGCATACACTGTAACTTGCTTGAATTTATCTGTTTGTAAATTTGGAGCTTTTCTTCCCGGGCCTCTGCTGAAAATGTACATGTGTGCAGTTGGACTATCCTGGTCAACAAATGTAAAATAAAAATAAAATAAATAAAAATATATATATATTGATTAGCACAGGCTTTTACACTTTTATCTGTATGCATTAGTTAGAAGTGTACTGATGGCATGAGCAAGTTTGTCAGGGTATTTCACAGGTATATATGATTGGCAATACCTTCACATGGAATATTCTGCATTACATCTGTAGACATGTTTCAGAGGCAGGTCATTTTAGAGCACTTTTAGCATTTCAAAGATGCTTTTTTAATCAAATGTGTCATTTGCATGTTCATTTGGGGGTGTTACATTTCTGTTATGGCACAAACAAGGATACGTTGCTATTATTTATTACATTCCTTTTTTTTTTTTTTTTTTTTTTTTGCATCCATCCCAAACATCTAAGTCAGATATGTCTCTGCTGTCACATGTTAAGGTCAGTTCTGTACAGATATCCCACATTTTACTTGCTTACAGTACCAAGCCATGAAATACAAGGATATGCCTGTCATTCATATTATTACACAATATACTCTAGTTTCATGACTTACCTTGTAAATACAGCAGTTGCCACAGTTTTAGTTCAGGGCTGACTCTGTCTGATGCAAGCAGTACACAGCCAATTCATGGAGAGGTAAAGGTCGTGAGAGTTGCTTGACATCAATGTTACTATATGTACGTACATAGGAGGAAGGTTTTAGGCCCCTAGGTGGTGACTGAGTGTGCTATGCATTGTCTCTTAACTAATGCAAGGGCATATTGAGCACACCTATGTCTGCCTACACCCACAGCAGCTGGTGCTTCTCTCTCTGACACCTCATCTGTCTGATTCTACAGTGACCTTGGCATTGGTGGTACGACATTTGCTCCTTACCCTTGCTGATCCTGCTGAAGCTATTTTCTCAGGATGATGTTGCGTAGCATGGCACATACTGTGAATATTTCAGTATATGTCTGTGGATTGTACTGCAGAGCTCCTCCAGATGTATCTAGGTACCACAACCATGACTTCAGCAGCCCAAACACACACTCTATGATGTTTCTGGTTTGAGCGTGTGCCTCATTATGTTGTTCTTCGGTTGGTGTATGTGCATTTCCGATGGGTGTCATCAGTCATGGTTCCAGTGCATAACCTGCATCCCCCAGTAAATGACCTTGTTGGGATGTGTGCCAGATATGTGAATCATGGTAACTGCCAGGGTTGTCAGCACACACATTCAAGATGATTCCCTTGGCATTACACTTGACTTGGTTGTTAATAGAGTGGTAGCCATTGCTGTTTATGTAGAGCCTACCCTAATCCCTGGGTGGTGCTTTTATTTCTATATGTGTGCAGCCTATGACACCCAGTAGTTCAGGGTAGTGTGCTATATGGTAGAACTCCTGCATATTTCTGGCCCTCTCCTCAGGCGTAAGGGAAAAACGTATGTTGTCACTGGCATGTTGGAGCACAGCATTTAGGAATTGATGGAGGATCCTAGATGCTGATGTCTGTGACACCCCAGCATGTCCCCTGCTGGTCTTTGAAAGGGGTCCCTATCAAATGATAGAAAACTCATTTAATGGAAAATAATTTGTCTGAATCCAAAACATAGAAAACTCAAAACACCGAAAACTTATTTGACTGAAACTCAAAACACTGAAAATGCCAAATACCCTTTTCCGCATGGTAGTGCGATCCTGGAGTTAGTATATATATAGTTAGGGGTGTGTGGGGGGCATAGCCCCCCACAATGGTGGGTATGGGGTGTCCCTACACATGGATACCTATAACTACAATGAATAACTGCTTGGAGAAAACAATATTTACATAAACTATGTGGGAGGGCTACGCCACCACACCCCCTGTCACTGTCCGATGTGTCATGTCATGTATGTAATATTGTAAATAGCATTGTGATATGATGTCTTAAAAATGATGCTGTATAACTGATGATGTAAATATTGACGTACAGAGAATGCATTATTGTTCTTTATGAAAAAGACCATCTGAAGATATTCTACTAAAGAATCCAGCCAGGTGAAAGTTGCCTAGATGTATTTTTGTAAACTGAAACTGGTAGAAGAGATTGCACAGATTGTTCATAATTTCTTTTTTATGTCCTAAAGAAGAGCTCGTACTACTATTAATTCACTTTCGTGGATACAACTATGTGGGGTGGAGACACAACTTTATTGTGTGTTTTCACAAGATGATGGGACATAAAGTAAACAGGCACTGTGAGTTCATCATTAGCCTTCATGAGTTGTTTTACTTCCTTCTGGAAGGTGTACCATATGACATAGAGCATCCTGCATCTATCTATCTATCTATCTATGCATTCATACATATTCTATATCTCTTTTTTCTAGTTATAAAATATTCTTACTTTGTATACATTCTGTGAAGACGCATACATTACTCTCGTTGATCATTTTTAGAAATTAAGTATGCTGTGGGTTTTACATCAAAGACCTTTGTACAGCTTCAGAACACATTTCAATGAATGCAACATTTCAGTCTTTACTATCATGATCATCTCTCAAACTGTACATGCACATGCCTGTTTCCTTATGGTATTGGAAATGTAAGGCATTTAATATGAATATTCATTATTGACAGCTGATCTACTTTTTGAAAATGCTGTATTACATTTCTTAGAGATGAGGCTGGGGGATCCTGTCCCTATCACTCTTGACTGTTCTGATTTTCACTGTATCTATTTCATTTTTCTTTGCTTGTTTATCTGAATATATTTTCATTCAGACTAATAGAAAGCAAGTATAATGATAGGTCTTAATTATTTTTAAAATAATCATAGGATTTATATACAAATGCATTCCCAACTATATACATCAAAAATTGAACATGTTATGGAATATAAGAACCTGTGTAGTCAAATCTCATAAAATTTGATGAAATACACTGTTTTCATATTAATGCGAGAATTAATATATAAACATATTAAGGGGTAACAAACATGCTGTATTTTCTTGTGATACTACTAGTTGTGACAGTTCTGGTTGTTCATATTCCCTAGACTGCAACAGACGTGACTTATACAAATATCTACATGTTCTCCTGCACATCTTTCCATCTTTGCTATAGACAATACAGGATCTTGCCTCTGCTGCTCAGCCAACTACTTCATCTTCAGGCTAACTTTTTTGTGACAATTGTATTCCTGCTGTCTCCTCATCATACAAATCAGGTTATCTTCTGCTGTTTCTGTCATAATAATATTTCTGTCTCTGCTGATTTCTTTCCAGAATTTCCTTTATGTTGTGTGACCTTTCAGTCATCAGTAATGCAGTTAAGGTTAGAACTTTGCTTTACAACCTTCTGCCCACTAACAGCTGAGCTGATGATAGATTAAATCCCTGGAACATGGTATTCCAGGATTCCAAACTTGTGGGATGATAATCCTCATACCTATTGTTACTATTTTCTTTCCGATAAGATTCTTTACTGTTTGACTAGTTCTGTATGATTACCTATCTGACTGCAGATAATGTGGACCAGACCTTATATGTCTGATTTCCCAATTATTCAAACATGTTCTGAATTCTAGACTTTTGTATTTTATACCATTAACAGATATGATCATGTCTGGCATCCCCCATCATGGGAATATAGATTTCAAAGCACTAATCATTCTTGCACTTCTTCTGTGAGGTTTGATTAGTTCAGGAAACTTGGAATAATAGTCTAAACTCACAAGATACATGGTTTCCTTAAAATGACATGTATCAGTGACCATTTTACTCAGTGATGCCTAGAGAATGGGTATGCTAGTATCTCTTCCCTTACATTGTTATGATATGCATTATATATGGCACAGTTGTATGATACATATTCTTTGTGAGTAAACATTGCTGGCCATTGTATTATATATATTTTTACTGTTTCTTTATACTTTACCCTTTCCCAGATTTGATTAAGCTATTCTGTCAGTAATTTATCTTTGCAGTTGATTGGAGCTATTAATTTGTCAGCTGTGAGGACTAAAACATACACTCAATTTATTTCTTTTTTGAAAGAAAAATAAGTCTGAATATCTTTCTTTACAGATTTGTTTCAGGCACACGTCTCACTACAACTTCTTTCAGTAACTGTATTTTTAAATCACTGTCACTGCATCTCTGAAATTCTTTTATTTATTTATTCATTCATTCATTCATTCATTTTCTTGTTTTCTTCTGTGACTGGTAGCTCTAGAATGCCTCAAAGAACCTTTAGTTCTTCTACTAGTAACACTTCAGAGGCTCATAGGTAGTCTGGGAAGGTACTGAGGAAGCTAACTCAATTTCCTGATTTGCCCAGTACATTGTTTGGTTAAGTGACTATCTTAGATTCACACCGTAGGCATGTGACAGCTGAAGGAATCAAACCCTGGGCTACAAGAACCAGCTTGTTAGCAATTTGTAAACTTAACCCTCAGTGCTAACTACCAAACATCATGCTCCCTGATGACTAACTCTACTAAAATTATTTGCTATGTCTAATTCCTTGCCTGATCTCTGCTGTCAAATCATATTTCTATAGGTTAAGTAGCATCCACTGTAACCTCAGCGATGCCTTTTACAAATACATTCCGAATATATTTTGTAAGGTTTTGTGGTAATTTTCCAGATGACCATCTTTAACATAGACACATTCATAGAAAGTCTCACATCCATGTGTTAATGATAGCACTTCATTTTCTATTTAATATTTTTTTACATTGCATATTATTTTGAGCTCAGAGTAGCTGGTCTGTTATCTAATAAGGTCACAATTCTTGTTGCATGCTAATTGGCATCAACTTACAGCACTGTTAGCTTATTCACACAATAGTATTGGCGTTTTTGTAACTATTGTTTTGTGTATTTCAGTCTTGCCCACTCTTGTAATAACTCAATTCACTTTTCTTAGATGCATAGTTATCTGAGACACCCTGGGTACACACTTTTAGAAACCTCTGTAATGCTTGTTTGTCATTTAGTTTTGTAATTAGCATAATTGGTATCACTATTTCTGTATCATTCTGTAGTATTCTTAATGTCAGAGTATGCACCCTATATTTAAGACTTGCCACTGTAATTTTGTATTTTTTCTTAGTCATCTTGGATATATGCTTAGTCTGTTTAGCAGCTGGACAAGTCTCTTGTCTGACCCCACACAAAGCCATTATGAGTGCAATACCTCCTAGTTATTTAGTTTCATATGCTGTTTGGTATACCTTTGCTGCTGATGAAATAACAAACATAAGTCTAAGGAATTCATTCATACATAAATACATACATACAGTGAGACATACAGATGTTTCAGACTTGGGCAATAATGCCCTTCTAGCTTGCCAATATACCAAAATAGTTATTCCCATAATAAGTGTCTTACTTTTTACAACCCTTCGTTCAGCAGATAAATTACTAGTGACCATCCATAAGTCCTACAACAAAGCAGGTGATTCTCTTTTCTCTATTTATGTGGGGGAAACCTGGAACAGGCTTCCCAGCGAACTATCATCACTTTCTTCATTATCACTTTTCAAAAAGCAGCTAAAAATACTTCATAAAACACAATGGCTATGCCCATGTACTAACCCAGACTAACACTCACCTCAGACGACTGCTGCTTCACTGTATACCTCCCTCCCAAAACTCTTAAAGTGGGATCAGTAAGCTTCCTTAACTCTAATCTACTCTAGTCTTTCTGGAAACTACCTCTGAGTATTAACTGCAAAACAAGCAGTGTACTGTGAGCACATGCTGCCACTATGTATATATTACCAACTATTGTCACTTTGAGTGTAATATATTGGAACAACCTTAATAATTAGTTGGAACCTGATCTTTTTCTTAGTATTCAACATGATGAATGTGAAACCTTTTACTATGTAAAAATGTTTTAGTAGTAGTGTATTGTTTTGTAAATGTCTATAATATGTACATATGTTTTTAGTAGTAGTGTATTGTTTTCTAAACTTTGTAGTCAAGGTCTTGATGTTAATCTCTATCATCAGTGTATTTTATTTTATTTTTATTATCTTAATTGGAGCTTATCTCCCCGGGCATCTACTGAAAATGCAAGTAGAACAAACCAGTCCTGGGATTAGGTGCTTCTCAAGAGAAATGTCCACAATGTATTAAAAATACAAGAGAAGCACTCCACGGCTTGTCGGCAACTCTTTATTGTAGAATAACAGAATAACAGAATAAAACAGTAAGCGCTTTCACGTTGCGATGAACGTTTCTTCAGACTTTATACCACACATATCCTGACTGCATTTAAATATTCTTCCATACACTCATTAGCCAGTCTCCACAAGCGAACTATTAAGCAATCAATTAAATTAATTGTAAATTAATTATATCTTTAACAATTATGTATGCATGTGTTTAAAGGAAACTCTTATAGCCTTATATAGAAAAAAAACTTCCTTCTACATAAACAAATATTCCAAACATCTAAGAATGTTTCCAGTGCTGTATCAATATATGTTTATATATTACATTAAAATTATATATTTATGTATCACATTAAAAATACATATATATTAAAAATAATAATATGAAAGTATGTACATCATGTGAATTTTATATTTATAAATGACAAATAATGAAGTAATAAAATAAATGATTAATGATTAAATGATAATTGAGTGTATGGAAGAGTATTTAAATGCAGTCAGGATATGTGTGGTATAAAGTCTGAAGAAACGTTCATCGCAACATGAAAGCGCTTACTGTTTTATTCTGTTATTCTGTTATTCTAAAATAAAGAGTTGCCGACAAGCCGTGGAGTGCTTCTCTTGTATTTTTAATACATCTACTGAAAATGGACATGTATCCTGTTAGACTAGCCCGGTAAACAAATGTAAAATAAAATAAATAAAATAATAAATAAATGTGTCCAGGTTGTTATTAAAAATATGTAAACTAGTGCTTGCTTTTATGTAATTTGGTAGCCTATTCCATGCATCAGCTACTCTCTCAGTGAACCAATTAATACACCTCTCATTCCTACATATTCTTTAAATTCATCTATAATGGTGTATTAAATGTACACATCGAAGAGGTTTCTACATTTATTTATTTATTTACTTGTTTATTTATTTATTGACATTTTAACCGGGAAAGTCTGACTGAGACAGACGCCCATTTTCAGTGGGGGCCCAGGGAAAAAAGCTCCACAAACACATTATGATTACACAGTATTTTACAAGAATTTACAGAAATTACAGCATGATAAAGTACAATATAACAAAACAAGAAACAGACTAATAAATTGCGGGAAGTTACAATATCAGAGAGAAAAACAAAGTAATTTACAATACACACACACACACACACACACACACACACACACACACACACACACACACACGCGCACATGCGCACACACACACACACACACACACACACACACACACACACACACACACACACACACACACACACACACACACACACACACACTTTTTTTTGTAAATATTGAAATAGGTTGAAAGTCAAGAAAGGAAATGATCACTAGGAGGTTAGTGTTAGGTTGAAAGAATTAATAAAGGGAAAGAAAAATCACTAGTGGGGTAGTTTTAAAGGTGTGAGGGATTAGAATGATAGTTAAGGTTAGTGAGATTTATAGTAAGAAAAGAGTTGTTTAAAGTAACTTATAGATCAAAAAGAGTTTCCTACTGGTTTTGATGGGTAAATATTGAGGTAAGCTAGAGGAAGACTCAAGGAGAGTAGGATGTTTATCTATTTGGATAGATGCAGGGGCAGCTTTTAGTATTCAGTAGGTAGTTCTTTAGAGAGAGTTTAAATTTGTTGAAACAGCTAATGGTGTTTATGCTGGTTGGAAGTGCGTTCCATAGTTTAGTGACGGTGTATGAGTAAAGGCAGTGTCCGGGTCTTTTCTTTGGTACATGAACAGGTATGAGTTGTTTATTTTAAGAGCCAAGATTTCTGGTTGAGCTATAGGGTATTAAAATGTTCTTAAGGGCAGGGCAGTTGTTTGGATTGTAGACATTTTATGTGCTATGGAGAATTGAATGAGGTTAAGGTAATGTGGAAATTCCAACCGTTTTAATTGTTTTATGGCTTGGCAGTGACATAAGCGGTATGAGCTACCTGTGGCAAATTTGGCGATTTTATGGTAGCAGGACTGGAGCTTATTTTGTAAAGATGAGTGCAGGTTAGTGAAAATGGCGGCACTGTATAATAGGGAGGGGAGCAAGTAAGTGTTGGTGAGAGCTTTTTTGGAGGTGCTGTCCATGTTTGTACATGGCTCCTAATTTGCAGAGGTTTTTTTTAATGGCATTACCAATACGGTGTTCAAATGTAAGTTTATTGTCAATAGTAATATCTAATAGTTTAACATGGGATACGATCTCAATTTCTGTGTTGCTTTGGGAGAAAATATGAAAGTGAGAGTCAGGTGGGAGGAGTTTTGCTGCAAAGAGTAGAAGCTTTTTTTTTGGAATTAAGGAGTAGCTGCGATTCAGTTAACCAGGCTTTGATTGCAGTGAAGGTATCTTGGGTTATTTGTTAGAGGTTTTGGACGTTATTTGAGGAGGAGAAAATGGTAGCTCTAGATGGTACATCTAGATTTATCTGCCAGAGTCAATAGTTTGCATTTAGCACTTGAGAATTTAATATATGGCATAATTGAAATGATTTCTTTGTAAGCAAGAAGCAATGCCCTCCCTTAGTTATTTTATTCACATTTTGCAGATGAGAACAAATGTGAATATACTGTCTAGCTTTGTAACAGTTACTGCACTATTGATCATTCTTTTGTCTCTGCTTCTTAGTGACTGTTAACCTTACCATTCATTTGCAGCTCAGTTCTACTTCTGAGAGCTACTGGTATTTTTAGGGTCAAACTCAAAGAAGTCTGAACAATGTAATATCGAACTGTGAAGTTCGAAACCCAAAAAGTATGAAAACACAGAACAGTGATTTTTTTTCACCGGGAAAGAAAAAACACTGTTCTGGTACAAAAAAAAAAAAAAAACACGTACAATTTAAATGTAATCTAATGTGGGGGGTTTCACCCCCACACCCCGCAACATGGGGGACTCTGCCCCCCACACCCCCCTACTTAAATATACCAACTCCAAGATCGTACCACAGTGTAGGAAATAGCAAAGCCGCAAAAATGGCCCACCAATTTTTTTCCCAGGGAAAAAAATTGGTGTTCCGTGGCTTCGCTATTTCCGTGTTTCAAATATTTGGGTTTGATATTACAACGTTCGGACTCCTGTGAGTCTGAAGTTGTAATATAGACCCGTATTTTTACTGGGAATGCCACTGGGATAGCTTTACAAAATGTTGTATGTGATATTATCCTCATTAACTAACGTTGTAAATATATCAGTATAATCATGAACAATTCCATTTCTATTGTATTCTTCAGTATTCAGTGTGTCTCTATCACTGTATGATGGTCGATCATGTGTACGGGTACATGTTTTCTCTGTGCTTTCATGCTGTGAATTTTATTTTGCCATTCCTAGTTTCTCACAAGTCAAACACTGCAAATATTAAGTGAATTAGCTGTTTTAATTGCTATAGTATGAAAGTTGATTTTTCATTTTTTTTGTATTTACACATACCTTTATTTGATGCTCTGAATATTTTAACCATGTATGCACCTCTCTTTTATGTGTCTTTTAGTCCCAGTGCCTCAAAAATATCTTCAGGCATAATAGTAAACATCGTACCTATGTCTGCTTTAAATTAATCATTTCACATTTAATTACTAGAATTGTTTACCACTATTATAATGGCACACTTGCCTTAATATTTCAGACTTGTTTTCAGACTTTACTATACGAGCTGTTCAACATGGAAATAGTTTTAAACATGCTTCCCTTTACTTGTTCACATCTATAAAATGCTTATTTACAATGCAACTTCTATAAAACCTCTCTACAACTGATTAACTCTAGAATTCTGGTGTGCTTATAAGCTACATCTAGAATGCAAGGCTTGAAGGCCATCTACTCCATGTTTCTTGTGTACCATAATGCTCTTTTTTGTCATTACCATTACTTTTAGAATGTATTTTCAACTTTATTTTTTTATTTTTACCTTTTTATTTGATTCACATTTTATCTTGTACACATTGCTTTCCCCAGATAGTACTTTCAATTGCATACTTGTCACAGTCTACATTCACAGCTTTTGATTAGGTTGTAGCTGCTAGTCTTAATAACCTCTCCCTTGTTTGACCATTTCTTATACTCAAGGTATTTTTTATTAATGAATCACTCAACTCACCAAACTTACTCTCTACTTTGAACACTTGTCTCATTGACATAGTGTCTTTAGGAACTTGTGTCCTTATAGATTCATAGGTACTTGTTTATTTATTTATATTTGTTTACTTGGAAGGTCCAACTGGGTATAAAACATTTTTAGGGGAGATCCATGGAGGAAAGGTCCAAAGAACAGTAAAAATTTCATACTATAATACAATTGGCATACATTAGAAACAATAGATACAGAAAAATGAAGGACACAATGAAAATAATAAATATGATATAGTTTATAGTAACAGTATATTGTAATGCAACAAGTAAAGAAGTAAAGTCAGTTTAAACTTATAAAAGTTTAAACTTATAAAATGTATAAAACTTTATTGTCTAATAAAGTTTTGTTAATGCAATATGGAAATGATTGATAAGAAGGGAAAAGGAGATGAAGAGATAAAGGGAGAAAAGGAACTGGACTGGAGTCAGAAAGTAACAAAAACTCATATTCACAGCTGAAAGAGAGAGGGGGTTAAAAATAATAGATTGTTATAGGGTAGTTTGTCAACAAGAGATAATATTAATCTTAGTGGTGTTATACAGCTATTGATGCATTAAGATCTTTAAAAGCCTAACCATATATTCCAATGAAGATTTTACCCCTTATATTTTAAGGGCTTGCCCTTGAGAAGAACAGATGGTGAATAAATAAAAAATTCTTAATAGTCTCACAATAATTCTGGAACTTTGCTCTAATTCCTGCTTTTTTATTTTCCTGCTCTTGATGAAAGGTAGAAGTACTATATAGCTTCATGGCGTTTTTCCAAGTGTCAAGCACAAACATGACACATTTATCTTGTTAGGTTTTTCAGGTATACCACTTGCAATGAGAAACAAATCAAATTTCTGGATCCAAATCTTTGAATTTTCTGCTAAACTGCCTTGCAGTGAAAGAATGTATGGTAGTAGTTGGAGCACTTTTTCAGCTGTGAGTTCTGCTTCTGTACTGCTAAACTCTTAAAAATTCTTGCCCAGAGATCCATTAACAAGTGTGTACATGTCACTGTAAACCCTACACAACCAGCTGAGCTGTGTTTGCACAATGAGCAGCATTGCTGATTGAATATATAAGATGCTGAGCAACCCATCACAATGAACATCATCTGTTTTTGGCCATCACACCTGTTAGTAGCCATGCTGAGGTGCAGCTGGGCACGAGCACAAAGTGTAAACATGTAGTAAATAAGCTTAGTGTCAGTAAGTGAGTACATGCAAATGGCACAATATTAGGCAAGGTTATTCTGAAATACATAAATAAGATGCAGGAGGAGTGTAACAGGAAATTGCTTGTTATATACATAGATTCATGTATAACCACCCTCCACCTTATCATAATTAGGGAGAACTACAGAAATAATCAAGGCCAGTCAAGGACACAGTTACATGACTTTAAAACTGAAATGACGAAAGAAGAAGATGAGAAGGACAGAGCTACAGTGTAATAAAAGGAGGGAAGTTCATAAATAGGGACAGCTGAGAGGTAAGATAACATTTGATGAGAAAAGTTGATACATAAGGGACGTTGCATATACTACAGGTAGTGCACAGTCAGGGAACTGCACTGGTATTGTCATATATATTGAGAATGTAAACAAAGGCAATGATTGACATAGAAATGAACTGATGTTTGAATACAGATACAGGTTAAAAACTTTGACCTTTTCATTGCCTTATATGCAATGATTGACACAGAAATAAACTGATGTTTGACTACACATACAGGTTACAAACTTTGACCTTTTCATTGCCTTAAACATATAATTTAAGGAAACAAAAATGAAGTTACAATGGTAAATTTCTCAAATGTAAAAATGGAAGCATATTGAGAAGATTTCTGCACACCTGTAAAATCATTCCAATAACAATAGTCATTGTGGAAACAATGAGTTGTGAACAGTCAAAAGTTACAACTTTTCATACATGCCATGTATTTATGTAATGTAGTACAGAGGGACCTGCCACATATACAGAACTGTTGCTTGGAACTGCATATCAACAGAAGACAGTGCTGCAATGTGTAGGTAAAGATGTCTAACAATAACAGAATAGAGATGTATGTAGTCAGGAAATGAGGGACGTGGGCACGTGACATATATTAACATGCATGTCTAACAATAACAGAAGAGATATGTGTGTAGTCATGAAATGAGGGACATGGGCACGTGACATATATTAACATGCAAGTTATTCAAGGCAAAAGTCATGTGGTGCACTCCCTTGATATCCAGGTTATGTAAATAGGAATGTTAGTTTATGTCTATGCATATGATCTAGGTATGTATGATAGGAAAACCACACAAGGGTGGTTAGCTCATACAAGATGTAAGCCAAAAATGATTTACGTGCTAGCAGTATTTTGCAATGACATCAAGCTGATTGGAGTATAAAGTATTTTTAGCAATGTGAACATCATATTACATGTGCACTTTCTTCTGTGGCTGTTACAAAATACACATTGAAATACCGTCTTGTCAAAGTACATGTCTGAATGCAGTATAGCATCATGCTGTAAATTACATTTTGCCATGAAGTGAGTCTTGTTGAACACATTTGTAATAGCTGTATGCAGTACACAACCACAGCTTACAAATAGGTGAACCGTTTCACATACAACAGCTGTAGACTAGCCTGGAATAATGTTGTTCTCCTCTGTGCAAAGTTCACTTCCTCCATTGCATGGACATTGGCAGAACCAATCCTCTGGAGATGAATTCTATTAAGTTTTGACAAATAGCAACAAATTTAATAAAACTCTCTCATAACATAATATATGCATATCTTTTTAAAATGTGCTAAAATTTGTTAATATTAATTTTTATTGTAATTTTCTTTGTAATCTTTTTTTCTGGAGCTTTTCTTCCTGGGCCTCCACTGAAAATGGGTTCTCGTCTAGTTGGACTATCTTAGTAAACAAAAGTAAAATAAATAAAATAAAAAAAATGAAATAATTATTTAATGTGATTTGTGCTAAATGGTGTGCAACTAATACATCATTACACTGGGATGCGCAAAAGGAATTAAAGCAATGAATGCATTAGCATCACCTACCCACCACAAAGTCACAAGAAAGCATCATAACATAGGTTCAATCACACGTTGTGACCATTTTGCAGCATGGCACACATCAAGAGCTGATTAAGCTATTCTTCCTTTTACTCATCATATTGTGAACAAAATAATAAAAGGCATACATAAATGTTTCCATTAAGTCATATAACAAATAACATTCCTTTTGGGGAAGCAAATTCTACCTATAAGAATTCTCTGACACACTCAGTAGTTACAACTTGTCAGACTTAAACACCTACCTGAGGTCATACCTGATAGAGGTATGTATTAACCACAGACACCACAGAAATAATTATATCTAATGTGCCATTAAGAACCCACTTGAAGGGATTACATTAGTAGTGTGTTGGAATGGTTATGGCTCCCCTAAAATGTAGTTTTAGGCCTTAGAAACTTTGGCCATATTTGCGTTCAGAGAACTGAGTGTGACACATCAGCATTGTTTTGATAAGCCTCTCCCGTCTACTGTCTGCAGACATACATGACCAGATTCAAACACCTGCCTATTAAGCTCCTCACTATATAAAATTGTGCATTACTTGCTTTTGCCACAGGAAACTTTTAATGTACAGGTATCAGAAAGGACACACTTCAATGTCTGAACTAAGCAATGTTTTGAATGGTCATGTATCCTCAAAAATTTCCTTTGAGGGATCAAATGGCTTTTGCCATGTTACTCTTCACACAACTATGAGTTAACCATATCACCACCTGTGAGGTAAGCCACTTGTGTCTTCAATATTGTTTTGCAGCTATACATTACCAGATTTGAACACCTGCCTATCTTAATCCACACACTATAGAAGTCAGTATTTACTACATATCCCATAAGATAAGTCTTACCACAAGGGTCACTGAACACATATTTGAATAGAATGAATCCATCAATGCTTTGAATGGCCTCTGTTTGGTCTGTTTGGACTGAAAAAATTGGGCAAATGTTGGATAAGGCAGTGTTTTATGTCACTACACTCACATTATGTTGACCTTGCTGGATTTGAATAGCTGCCTATCTATATCCACAGTCTACACAACTGTGTATTAACTGCATGTGACACAGGTGAAATCTTACTAAATCTTACTAAAAGTGTGAGAAAGAACATATTTGAAGGCATGACATCATCATTGTGTTACAAGATGTGTGTGGCTTAAAAATAATTGAATGTGCAGTGTGAGTTCTTTTCCCGTGACAATATCTTACCTGAGTAGAGGTGTACACACCACATGTGCCAATAATCCAGTCATCCCTGTGACTGTAATAACACACATTCACAATATTTAGAGAATGACAGATTCAAATACCTGCCTAAGTCCATAAGTTAGAGAGTATTGTATCAGTCTCCAGAACCACAGGTGAAGACTTACTACAAGAGTGAGCTAGAGCACATTTGAACAGATGACCTCATCAGCATTTAGCAAAGTAGAAATCTGGGAAAAAAGGGACTGAAAGTGATGAGAGAGCCCTCTACCTGTGTAAATCTACAGATCAGATCTGTGGGTGAAGCCATTGCTATCTAGCTCTAAAATCAGAAGTACACTGATACAAGTGAGTCATTGTTGAATTTGAACACCTAACCGAGTACACAAGTTACAGTACATTGTATTGCCCATCAGCGCCACAGCAGAAGTCTGACTACAAGTGTGAGATTGAGCACATTTGAATGAATTACATCATCATTTTGTTACAAAGCAGATGTTTGATGTAAAAGTGAATGAAATTGATGGGGGAGCCCACTCCCACTGTAAATGTTTCTTCTGAATGGAAATGTACACATCAAATCTGTGGTTGAAGTTACTCCTATCTAGCACTAGAGTCAAAATCAAAGGGTAAAAGAGTCACACAGACAAACTATTGAGTAAAACTGTAGGAAAATTCGAGTCAAGCTAGAGATTTCACTATGTGATACCTTAAACCTCCTGTAATGGAGGCCTATGAGAGATATGCAAATATCCCCTTAAAGATATCAAGTGCTTTAGCTACGTGGCTTCTGAATGTCCCTGACTTTTTCACTTCTTAAGTCTTTATTGTTACATTCAGGCCAGTAAAGTCAAACCCCACTAGCTGTGGACATGCATGTTTCAGCCTTTTTATTGACCTTGTCAACACAGTGTAAGTGGATAGTTTGGTGATACTTCTGAAACACAAGGTCTTTAAACCAAGTTAATGACCATAAAGATTAAGGTGCCTTCAAAATTATTTATTTATTTAACATTTGTTTACTGGGGTGGTCTGACTGGGTCTACAGAACCCTTTTTCAGCAGAGGCCCAGGGAGAAAAGCTCCACATACAGTACTATACAAAAACAGTATAATCCAATACAATACAAATGACATTAGAAATACTATACAAAAATAAGTTGAAAGAACAAACTGCTACAAGATGTTGTAATATATTACTACACATCTAGACAATTCATACAGTTAAAACATTACAGACAATAATAGTCACTCTCATCATACATGATGTAGATAGTGTCCAAAAAAAAAGTACGTAGGTAGTGCAATGTGTTACATTGGTTGTTATAGTTCATGCAAAATAGAATGTTAGTTTCAGTTAAGAAAATAACATCCAGAAAGTTAGTGATGCAGATAGATAGTGAGAGAGAGTTAAGAAGAATAGAAGCAATAAAGCCTGAGCAGTAGCTTAAGGATATGGTATAGAAGCAGAGAAGGAGTTAGAAGAACTTTAGGATCTTGCAGTCTGTGAGGGACTGAAATGTGACAGAAGAGTAAGACCTGAGTATTAGGCAGGCTTTACGCATAAATATATCCCATATATCCCAGATAATATCCAAATCACAGGGTAAAAAGGTCACTCAGGCAAATCATTTGATTTGGACATTATTTGGAATATTTTTCAGGCACCCTAATTGGGTTAGAGTTATAATAGTTGTGTTTAAGTGCTCAACTTCTGTTTAATGCTTATCATAGCTGTATCAGTCTCCATATTGTTTGTCTAACCACATCTGGTATTGAGATTCCCAACCACCTGCACATGGTATGGACATACCTTATTATTTTCTTTATGTTATTGATCTTTAAATATACATTAGTGAAATGTTTTCTTGCACTTGCATCTAGTACTGTTTTATTCTGGTTTATGTAGCATATTTCTGATCATCAGTTTTTGTATTTTCCTTTTTTCTGTTCTGTTTATATAGTCACACGGGAAGTTGTGACTTGCACCATGAGTCTCCTTCTGCCTGTTGTTGGAGTAACAGAAAGATGATTATGGCAGTGAGGAGCAGGCATAATCTGGGGTTGGGAAAGGGGTATGTCTGACATGTAGAATGTGGCTCCCACATCCCCTCCCCTGAGTGTGGACACAGCAGTATTCTTGTGCATACCCCTGACACAGAACTATCTGAGATTGTACAGGTTGAGGGGGACACATTTGATTGGGGTAGTTTTGTTACTCAGTTGCAGAGCTGGCAGAATATCCTTTTAGCCATTGTGAGGGTGGAATACTATAAAGAGGTGTTGGTAGAGGTGCTCAGAAGAGTTATACTTTCCTCTGCACCCCATATGTGTAGGGCTATCATGGATGCACAGGCAAGTTTCACCAGGGCCCTGGAGGAGATTGTCAGAGTACTGCATGTTGTGCATTCTGATGTGTGAGACTGCATGAACTATGTGTGTGTGAGTCCTTGGACAGGATGAATGACACACTGGATTGCACAGTGTCTTTTATGGAATGTCTGCCGGGGAAGGGTCAGCATCCATGTGGTCAGAGAGCCAGTACATTGTCAAATGTTAGCTGACATGGCCTTGCAATTTCCCACTTCTGTAGTGATACTACTTCCACTGCACTGTTGGTGATTGAGTTGTCCACACCTAGACATGGTAGACCACACTTGACCAAATGGAATTTCAATTAGTTATGCATTATTGCAGTATGTCATGCAGTGTGGCTACTCCTGGAGCATGTCCTTAACCAAACAGGTAATTTGAAAGTTGGGACTGAGAGTTGCTATAATGGTTAAGATGTTTACCTCACAGACACAAGGGACAAGGCTTGATTCTCACATTTGAAAGGGAAAATGGCTAGGCTTAAATTGGCCCACAAGGGCAGTTAGTCTACTACTTATCTATGGACTTGTGAACCTATTAACCTATGTGGTCACGCTCATGGATATAGTCATGATGAGAGCTCATCCAGCGGACATCATTCACATTCAGGCAGCACCTTGACTTCTAGCCAGGGTCATAGAACTAGCAGTGCAACTCCCTGCAGAGGTAGTTCACATGACTGGGGTGGCAGTGGTGAACTGAATCCTCTACAAAGCATGGATCATACACCTGCCTGGGATGCCAACACATAGTGCTAACACAAATGCTTTGCCTGTGTTCCCACAGACCCGCACACAGTAGACCTCATATTGCCCATGCCACCACACACACGCACACATGCACACACACACACACACACGCACACACACACACACACACACACACACACACACACACACACACACACACACACACACACACACACACACACACATACACACACACTTCTTTTGTGGCAGGCTTGCCCTCCTGTAAACTCCTCTCCCTGTGCAAATGATGATGATGACTATTTTATTTATTTTTTATTTATTTTACATTTGTTGACTGGGATAGTCTAACTGGATTTATGTCCATTTTCAGTAGAGTCCTGGGGAGACAAGCTCCAAGAGATTACTAGACTACTAACATACGGTTACTAGTTGTTATACAGTTAAATACTACAAATTTTAAACAGTTCAGGAATCTTCACAGTTTATACAAAAAACTATGCCCTGCCCTTTGTACATTTCTTTGTGACTTATGCACAGAGTGGATCGGTAATATTTTCTCTCTCATATGCCTGATTTCATCATGGAGTATGTACTGAGTTTGTTTTGTTTTATTCTACCTAAGTCTGACATTGTTATTTTATTTGTTGTATACCTTGTCATAGTTGTAGTAGTGAGTAATAGGTGTACAGTCCTGTTATTGATTTAATGATTGCTTAGCACATTGTACAGATGATGCTGAGATTGCCTGGGTCAATGTTGGGGTGTTTTAGTTGGGTAACTTTTATGTCTGATGCACAGTACTGAGCAGGCCAAGCATGTGTGTTTAAGTAAAACCTAGCTGGTTTCCTGTGTTGGATGCCATATTTTCATTTATGGCTTAACTAGTTATGTTTTATTTCCTTTTTATTGGGGATGTAGAGCTATGCTTGATCATGTACCTATATGGATGATGGTGACATTGATGTAACCCTTGCATGTTTGTTTGGGTGGGCTTGCTTTGGCTTGATGCACAGGCTGTATACATATGCTGGGACAAACCATCATATACATTTTAATAGCTTAATAGTTTTTATTTTTGTAACTTGCATATATCAGTCATAGGTTAATGCTGACATTCCTTTATACTTTAGCAATGTTTTATCTTAGTGAAGTACAGTACTATATATAACAGTAATTGTTTATCTCTTCATTATAAGTTCATCACCTACCTTGGTTAATGCTACTGATACAAGTTGTCTACTCTGGGGTAACCCCCCCCCCCGATGCTCACAAAATACAGTCATTATATGGGTAAGCAAAGGCTGATAAATTTACAAGTATCATTGTTAATGTTTGTATGTGCTTAGCTTCTTTTTTATCATTTCACTTATGGATTAAGTGTGTGCACTATATTCTATGCTTCTTAGCCAGGGCCATAGCATATTTTGCATGCCTCATCTAACTCCTCATCTGTGTCTGATGGCCCTGCCTGTAGTGCTGAAAACTGTGTTCATTGGCCTTGTTTTTCCTGCCATACCTCTCAACTGTGCAGATTTTTGCAGTATGTCCAGATTTTTGTCTCATATTTTGGTGTGTTCCTCATAAAATCTATGGTTTTCTGGCAAATCATTGCGGATTGAAATCTCTAAATAATGACATAGATTTAAGTTTCATACTTCACATATTCTATCAACTTTCTAAGTTTATAAGAGCAATATTAAACATCTGTCCCTATTTTTGGGTCATTGGCCCCCATTATTTTAGGCTTTGTTCAGATTTCTTGTGCTAAGAAGTTGAGAGGTATTCTTCTTGTTGCACAGACTGTCACTATTTTGGCAGAGGTGACTGAGTCATACTTTAGGACACCTTCTTATGACAAAAATATCAGAAACATGACCAGAGCAGGCCAAAAATATGCACTATTATATTTCTATTTTGAGCGAATACATTACTGTACCCTTGCTTGGTGGGGTTGTGTGGTTTCACGTGGGAGTTACGAGCCAAGATTCCAGTGCATAATCTACATCTCCCACTAGATGTCCTTGTGGGAAATCACCCCTAGAAAACTTTAGGTACAGGTCACAGGTGTGCCATATGTAAGAGCACTGGGAACTGCCAGGGTTACCAGCACACACATTATAGATGATCCCTTGAGCATTACAGACCACTTGACAATCAATAGTGTGATAGCCTTTTCTGTTTATGTACCTCTTTCCCTGTTCACCAGCTGTGGGTTTTATTTCAATGTGTGTGCAGTCTATAGCTCTCAGTGTCTCAAGGAAATATGCTGTGGGATATAACTTTTGCATGGTACTACCTCTCTCCTCTGGGGTACATGAAACCCAGATAATGCCTCCCCACATTTTGCAGTCTTGCACTGAGGAATTTGTCCAGTATTTTTGAGGCTGAGGTCTGTGACACCCCCACTGTGCCCCTTGTGGGTCTGTGAAAAGGGACTGTAGCTAGTATTTGTAATGCTACACATACCATGGTTTTCACTGGGATGGGTTCACCATGATTCCCATGGGGCCTAAAGTGAGGGCAACATATACTGATCATTTGCTCCATGGCATGCCTGTCCATACTGTAACAGTCTATTATTTCTATTTCATGAAGTCCATGGTAGGTCATGCATGGTCTAAATATTCTACCATTTCTAGGCCGAGGTCTTGTAGCAGCAGTAGCAGCAGTACCTTGTATTAAAGCCTGTTGCACACACAGATTAATGATAGCAGCAGTAACCCCTAATATTTTCCAAGAATCTTCATAACTATATTTCAACAAGCCTTGGAATTCAGGGATAAAGGGAGCACAACATGTAGAAGTGCATTTTATGTGCTTTTGAATCACTCTGTCATGATGATTTGCTTCACTGCCATGTAATTTGACTGCCTTTTCCTTCATCAGCATATTCTGCCACTTACCCTTGTTTTGCAGCCGGGCATGATGTGTAGAGCCACTTACCCTTGTTTTCAGCCAGGCATGATGTGTAGAGCTGTTTAATGAATCACAAACTGCTCACTCATCGCTTCTCTAGTGCAAATGGGCTTAGTGGAGTGTACAGGTGTTCATGAACCCCAACCATGGAAAGGGATATATTTCTTCACTTCTAACACTCTGTGTAATGTCTGGATGTTTGTCAGAATGCTCCATAAGCAATACATATGCAATAATGTATTGTGTCTGCATTGCTTATGAAGCAATGCATACACAATGATGTATTACTAGCCTCTGTGAAGTGGATTAATCATATTGCTTCTAGACTGTACATCATGTGATATGCAATTTCCTGCTGATAGGGATTAGCATTTCTAAAGTTTTGTATCCTCATATCTTATACCTATTTTAGAGAAGGCCTATAGAAGTCTTAACATGTTATTTAGTTAAAATGCTATTATTATACTCTGGATTAGGCTAAATTCAGAAGGCTAATGGTCAGTGAAGATGTGTTTCTGGCTATAAATCAATAGAATATTAATAACATACAAAGCCAAATCTTTTTTTACTAGTTTTTTTTTTCTATTTTCTTCAGTTTGTCACACCTGGACCCTGGTAGTGCTTTCATCTGTTTGTCCATCCTCTTTCATCTCTCCCTGAGTTGAGGATACTCCATAATGGCAAACACAGATATAACTATTTGCTGGGTGAGCTGTCTGAATCCTTAGAAGGTGGAACGTGCTAGTTCCCCTGCAGTTAGGACTGAAGGACTTAAGACTACGCATGAAATGCAGACCTAGGATGGGAGTTACTGAGCAGCAATAGCTGACCAAAATCCTTATCTGTAGGAGGAGACAATGAGCAGTGACATCAGGTATATGCAGTGCATGCTGCTGTGGGTAAGATAGGGAATATCTTATCCCTTCCTTCTACTCTTCACTTGAGCATTCTAGTTTAACTCCTTTTTTTCACCACAGATTGCATGAGCTGTGCAAAACCTTAGTCTTCTCCTTAGGATAGAACAGTAGGCTCTCTGTCACACCCATTTATGTCCAACTGCAGACCCTTTCAGTGAGTTGTGTCCATTCCTGAACCTGGCTCACCAGTGGTATAAATGAATGCTTTTCTAATATATGAACGGGCTGGTTACAATTATCCAAATCTTCATTTTTTTCTGTTATATGTGAATGTATGCATGTGTCTGTTCAGAGGGACATTTGTAGGAAGAAGCCCAAAGTACTAAAATGTAGGCATGCTTGACAACTTTTCTGTGGTTTGAGGGAGGTTCAATAAGGCAGAATGCAAAAATTTATAGCTGGGCATATTGTTAGGTCATTTTCATAGCATCATAGGAGTTTACTAGGCTATTGAATCAGGGGTAATTTCAAGCCTAGCTGTTTAATCCCAATGTAATACCACGGATATGCTAGTCAATACCTAAGACTGAATTTAGTGATGACTGCCCATGTCCAGGAGGGTTGTGGGCTTTATCTCTGGTAAGAATTTATGGAGCCCGACCCACTCGTTCAGGTTCCTCCTGAAGAGTGTCATAGAGGTGCTCTATTTTACATGAATTGGTGGCCTATTCCAAAGATGTGGCAGTCACTGGGAGACAAATCTGTCTCTCCAGCATGTCCTATTTAAGTTGCAGGCCATATGTAGGTCCCTGGAATGGGTAGCTCTAGTCCAGTTTGATTTACAGATATGCAGCAAGTTCATTAGGTTTGGGTCTGAGATTGCTCTGTAAGCTGGGCATGTCTCCCCTAAAAGTCTATAGAATACAGATTATAGTGACAGGGACTTTAGTTGGTTTGGGTAAGGCACATGCTGCAGTCCCTTAATCTTTGTTAGAAACCTCTGAAGTCTCTCCAGTTGCTGCAGGTGTTTTGTAAAGTACATGCCGAATGGGATGTTATACTCAGTTATGGGCAGAATTAGTGCTGAGTATAGAGGGGTTATAACCTCCTTTGCTCTTGAGGTGATACCTTTACTAATCAAGTGTGATACGTAGAAAGCCTTCTTTACTTCATTAGATACATGGTGGTCGAAGTTAAGGTTGTAGTCAGCTTGTGATCCCAGATCCCTTACCACTTTGTGGATACTTAGGGTATTGCTGTTGATTTGATAGTGTGAAGGGACAGTGTTTTTGCCAAAGGGAATGATGCTGCATTTCATTACATTCAGTTTGAAACCGTGACCCAGACACCAGTTGGGTAAGACCCTCCTGGGATATACTGACATAATTTGGGGATTAAATAATTGCACCTATTTTGCAGTCATCCTCAAACTTGGTCAGCCACAACCCCTTAGTTTTGGCCTGAACTTCTGAGAAGTATATACCAAACAGTAGGGGGCCCAGCACTGACCCCTGTGGCATCCCGTTAGTGACAGGTCTGCTGTGTGCACAGACATGCCCTCGTCAATGGTCATGGTCACATTTTCAAAGAAATCTACCAGATTTATCAGGTAGGATCTGCCCTTCACAAAGCCAAATTGGGTTGGATACAGGGTTTGGAGGCCACCTATGTCTTTATTTATCAAGTCCATAATGATACACTGCATGGTCTTACAGATGAGGCTGGTTAGGCTTATGGGATTGCAATTAACTGGGTCTGTTGCTAGGCCCCCTTTGTGGAGGGGAATAACTGCTGCTGTTTTCCATTCCACGGGAACAAAGCCAGTGGTCAGGCTATGATTGAAAAGGGTACTTGATGATGATGCTAGTTCATGTTTTAGCCTGTTTACTGTATGTTCTCATAGAGGCCATGTTCTTTGCCTTGGACAGGGCTTTGATGACCTGCTCTTCAGATATGTAAGGTGGGGGGGGGGTTTGTGGTAAGTTAGGAGGGGACAAAGGAGTGAAATTTTCACCAAACCTATCCATTAGCAGGTTTGCTATCTCTATGGGGTCAGTCTGTGTGGTACCATTAGTCACAAATTCTGCACATGCTTGGGTCCTTGGCACCTTTTATCCTACATACATAGATGTAAAATGCCTTATGGTTATCCTTGGCTGTGCTTGATAGTTTTTTTCTCAAAGGAGCTCTTACAGGATTTGACATGTTGTATTGTTTGCATGCTGGGACTGAGGAGGTCCATTGCTGGGGCCTCACCTTTGTTTCCTTGGACAACAAGTTTTTGCATTTATTGTAAAGTTTGTTGATGCTGGATGTCCACCATGACAGCTTGTTTTTTCTTATGGGGTTGGGTTTGATTCTTTCTGGTACAGCCAAGTCTATACACTTAACCAAGTGATTGTACAGGGCTTTAGTGTAAGCTTCAGTGTAGTTACCACTACCAGCTGGGGGTGGAGCTTGTAATGAAGTTATACCTTTACTTAGGAGGGTATAGTTTGCCTTGGTGAAGTTTTTTAGTCTGACTTTGCACTTTGAGAGTTCTGGTGCTAGTACCAGCTCAAAGGCAACTTATTTGTGGTTAGAGTTAACTAATGAGGGTCCAACAGTTGCAGAGTGCATCTTTTTGACATGTTAGTGAGGACCAGATCTAGTATGTTTGTTCCTCTTGTTGGGATTTCAACAATTTGTTCCATGGCATTTGAGTTAACAAAGTCAAGGAAGTTTTGCCCTAGAGAGATAGGGCTAGCATAGGTTTCCCAGTTGATGGTGGGATAATTGAAATCCCCCATAACCAGAGTGTTCAGGAATATTTGGACTGACTCCAGTTTGATCAAGTAGGCTTCATGCTCGTCATGACCCATGACCCATGGAGGGGGATCTATAACTGGCTGTGACTTGAATGGAGGTCTTACCCACAGTGACCTGAACTTGGAGAACTCCATGAAGTTGACCAGTCTAACTAGATAGGAGGTGAATTTATCTCTAATATAGATAGAAACACCACCTCCTTTGGTTCTCACACATTTGTTTTTTTGGTCTGAAGGTATGGAAGGCATTGCAGCCTTGCAAGGCCATGGTATTCTCTGAGACCTTAAACCAGGTTTCTGTGACACTACATCTTCCAGTGACAGAAGTGCTTCCAGGGTGTGAAGATTTTGGTTTAAGCTCCTAGCATTTAGCAGCATGACCATTATTTTATTATGACTGGCAAATTTTATGTTGGTAAGTTTGTTTTCGAGACCTTGCCTAAAAAAGGCACTATGTGGGAGGCAAGAACCTTTGTCAGAAACCAAAAGCCTACTGGTGCCAGGTGCAAACTATCTCTGGCAAAGCTGAGAGGCATACCTCTCAACTGTACAGATTTTTGGATAATGTCCAGATTTTTGCCTCATATTCTTGGTCTGTTCTTCATAAAATTTGTGTCTTTCTGGCAAATCAATGCCGATTGAAGTTGCTAAATAATAATAAATAATGAAAGCGGTTTGAGTTTATGATTTCATAGTCTTGAAAATATATATAACAATACAAAACCTGTTATTCTATCAACTTTCTAAGTTTGTAAAAGTAGTATTTAAAAAGTGTTCCTAATTTTGGGCCTTTGTCCCCCCCCCATTATTTTTGGCTTTGTTCAGATTTCTTGCTCTGAGAGACTGACAGCTATGCAGAGATTAGTCGACCATGCCTTCCCAGGCTTACAGAAACTGGATCCCCTTTGAATGTCACCAAAAACTAAACCAATTATTGAAATCAATCATTTTTTATTGATACTGTGGCATCATTCTAGGTGAGGGTAGTATGCGGCTCAAGGATAGGGACATACCTGCCTGAGACACATACTCAGAGAGATCAAACATGTCTCTCTTCATATAGTCCAGTGAGATACGTCTCAGGTCATTTTGTGTAACAAAGGTGTGACTAATTTAGATGAACAGCAAGGGCAGAGAGTATATCATCTGCAATGGTTGTGTATAGAATTGTATTATTATTAATATGCAATCCAAGATGTATTGCTACAATCGATTGCCTAAATGAAAAATTGTAAATGCGGAGCCAACTTGGAAGTCAGAGCAGCTTGCAGACTGCTTTTACACAGAATGACTCTTAGACATTCATTTAGTTGTACTTATAGATGTTACAAACCTAAGGAAGTCTATGAGAAACAGAATATTCAATCTTTCTGCAGTTCTCTATGTTAAGGGAACAATGAGCAGAACTTTCTGAAAGCCCTCAGTACAGCAGTATGCTTTAAATGCTTAAAAATGTATACAGTAGACTCTTTCATTTCTTATGTCTTCACAATCAATTTCCCTTGAGTTATGTCTAACCTAACACACACTTTATGCTTAAAATGGAAGATTACTGGAATCACTTTGATTATTTCAAAGTGTGATACTATAAACTGACAAATATTAAAAGAGCATAAGCTCACCTGTGGTGTATAGTAATGGAACTTACAATCAAAGGATTACTTAATGTGTTTTTCTGGGACAGTCTTTTGTATCTTTTAGTTTTCCCTTTACTAAAATGTATGCTACTCAGCCGACAATGTAGATATCTCACCAAACATTCAGGCACAATACTTCCATAATTTCTCATTTATCTTTATGGCTGGTGAACTACAAATCCTATAAAGGTAAGTCATGCATAAATTTGACAGACTCAGATCCTATCTTATGCATCTGCCCAGTTACCTAGTGTTTCATGTACTAGTTGGATAAATAATGGTATAATGCCTTCTTGTATAAGGTTCCAAGCTATGCTGCTGGAGTGCTAGAGAGACAGCATTCATCTGCCTGCCCCTCCTAGGCAAAGCATTCTTTTCTAGCTGCCCCAGAGGCATTTCTAAGAAACCAGTGACTGTATCCCAGGCTGGACTCCACCCATGCTGCACATGATTAAAGATGGCATGGTTTCATGCTTCCTACGTTTATGATGCTGAATAGTATTTCTCAGTATCTGAAATACTCTAACATGTAGTACTATGAGATTAAAATTACATTCTGAGGTTGTAAGAGATTTTTAGTATTACAGCAATTATGTTAAAAAAACAGCATGAAATGTGAACCTGGTGTTTTGTTTTCATTTCAGTAAAAAGGTTTAAAAGCCAATTATGAGTGCCAAAACATACAGCAGTAGTTAACCGTATGACATATACTTGTCACACCCCTAAAGCCAACTGTAACTTGATTTCCTTTCATCGGGGAGCCCAGCCCTTTCCTCGGCATGAATGTACAATATGCCGGATTGTTTAAATTAGCCTACTCTGTTGAATGTACAATGTTCAACAGGTGTACTTGATTAAATTTACATAACATTTTTTTTCTGCCACTAAGGCAATAACCCATGATGGGTTATTGATTGTCTTTCCTTTCATATGGGTTGTTATCATGGCTCTGTTCTAATGTTATTCAAACATTGCTGTGAATAGACAAACTCAATAGCAACAGTGTGAGCCTGAAAAGTCAATATTAGCTGAGCAAACTGTGCAAATAACAGTTGCTATTTATGTAACTATGTGCATGTGTATTCTGCTGGTGAACAGCCCACTTAAAATGAAAAACACTGCTTGCTTTTATTGTAAACGTATCCTGCCTACAGCAGTTTGTTAGATGATTTCTAATCCAAGACAGAGACTAGGAGGCTTTGTTTCTTTTATTACAAAATTCAGACTCATACTGTGAGAATTTTAATACTTTATTTTATTTTACAGCTTCTGACAGGAATTTTTAAGCATAATCAGAATGTCAGTTTACCTTTTTATAATAGAGACTCTGGAAAATATGATAATACAGTCATATCTGAAAACAGTTTAATTCTGCCTCTACCACCCTACCTACTCATTTACTAAATACCCAGATATAAATAGTGTGTTCAGAAATATTTATCCATATTGTTTTATTTTTTCAAAATGTATTAAGCATAAAATGTATTGGTGAGAATCCACATACTGGAATGGCTTTATAATGAAGCTTGAGCGACTGTCTGCACTGGTGAATTTGACAAATTGTCTGTAGCAGAAAGTTTAATCGTTTTGATTAAATGTTAGTGTAGATAAGAGTAAATGTACAGCAGAGTAGGATATGTAACCATGTGGTATCAGAAGCACTGATCTTCCCAAAGGCAGTAAACAACTACAGCAAATGTACAGGAGGCCAACAAAGACACCATAGAAGAGGGTGATTGACTAAAGGTACAAGACAGTATAATGCAGTTATCTCTACCATGAAATCCAGCTTCATAGTTTACCATTTTAATGTATGAAGCATTCTGTTTAATGTCCATGAAGATTATTTAAATAAAATAACATAGCTCCCAACAAGTGGGATTCATATTGATTTGTCGTTCACATTTTCACATTGTTCCCCTTTGTAACTGCTATCTATTTTAGCCTCTGATCTTTCTAGGAGCTGGCAAGTGGTACTAAGAATAATATTTCAGAAAAGTAACAGTGAAGGGAAAATGTGTAAGGCATCAGTACAAAAGCTATGCTCCCACACTTCCTAGTGGTGGCATGCACTACTGAGCAGACACATTGTGATTTTCT
Organism: Protopterus annectens; assembly: GCF_019279795.1. Classification (NCBI taxonomy): domain Eukaryota; kingdom Metazoa; phylum Chordata; order Ceratodontiformes; family Protopteridae; genus Protopterus; species Protopterus annectens. The sequence continues at coordinate 1,101,153,529 of NC_056739.1, forward strand.
GCTATGCATGCTTGCCCATGATACTATGGGTGCATAGCTGTGATAGTATGTGTACATACTAGTGATAGAATGCATGCATTACAAGTGATAGTATGCATGTATACCAAATAGCACAGAATTAACGAAACTGGATACTGCTCTTGGATATAAAAACTTGTTTTAATATCACCACACCATACACATAAGATGAGCGCTTTCGGGCAGGTGCCCTTCATCAGATAAAAAGATACATTCTAAAATTCTTTTTAAAAAAGCAACAACCAATCAATATTCAGTGAGAACATTCAATAAAATTCAATAAAACACCCACCTTTTACTCAATGTGGGTTTTAAAGGGATAACATCATTTAAGCCTGGTTCCCTATGTGCTGTCAGTTCAAGAATCCATTTGGATTCAGCTAGTTCAGTGTTCAACTTGATATCACCCCCCCTGCTGGTCAATTTTAAGTTCACAATAACATCACTGGGGTTAAGCCATTAAGAAGACTAAGCCACTTAGAGCTAATACATATAGATCCTGGCTGGATCGCACAGATAATGTGGAACAAGAACGAGTATGCAAGAGGGCCGTACAAGATAGACACAAGGTAGCACTAACCTATGGTAGTGATATGAAAGGTATTAGCAATATAATACGTGATAACTGGAATATTTTAGTTAGTGACGACAGCTTGAGAGATCTAGCTGGATCCAAGCCCAACTTCATTTATAAAAGAAATAGGAATTTAAAGGATATACTCTGTAAAGAGAGAATTAACCCCAGTGATGTTAGGTCAAAAGTAGGCAAGGCAGGAACCATACCATGTGGTTGTTGTAAAGCCTGTGGTAGCATCAAAAAAGGAGTTGAGTTTATACATCCTATCAGTAGGAAGGTGTATCAGTTTAAGGGTAAGGCAAGCTGTCGTACTACAGATTTAGTATACATAGCAGAATGCTGTTCATGTAACTGTTTTTATATTGGGAAAACCAATCAAATGTTAAAAACAAGAATTTTTCAGCATTCATTTAGTATAAGGAACAATGATGTACATAATGCCCTGTTTAGGCATGTTAAAGATAACCCTACACACAAATTTACTTTTAGGGTTATTGTGAACTTAAAATTGACCAGCAGGGGGGGTGATATCAAGTTGAACACTGAACTAGCTGAATCCAAATGGATTCTTGAACTGACAGCACATAGGGAACCAGGCTTAAATGATGTTATCCCTTTAAAACCCACATTGAGTAAAAGGCGGGTGTTTTATTGAATTTTATTGAATGTTCTCACTGAATATTGATTGGTTGTTGCTTTTTTAAAAAGAATTTTAGAATGTATCTTTTTATCTGATGAAGGGCACCTGCCCGAAAGCGCTCATCTTATGTGTATGGTGTGGTGATATTAAAACAAGTTTTTATATCCAAGAGCAGTATCCAGTTTCGTTAATTCTGTGCTATTTGGTGTTCTGTTTGGAACTTTTACGTAAACTGGATTTTGGCTAGCGTAGACCTTTTCTTTCCATTATGCATGTATACCAGTGATAGCATGCATGCATACCAATGATAGTATGTGTGCATTACCAGTGACAGTATGTGCGTATACCAGTGATAGCATGCATGCATATCAATCATAGTAAGTGTGCATTACCAGAGACAGCATGTGTGTATGCATACCAATGATAGTAAGGGTGTATACTTGTGATAGTATGTGTACATACCAGTGATAGTACGTGTGCATACAATGACAGTATATGTCATAGCAATGACAGTACTTGTCTATACCAGTGATAGTATTTGTGCATAACAGTGACAGCATGTGTGCACATACCAGTGATGGTATATGTGCATCACCAGTGATAGTATATGTGCATCACCAGTGACAGTATGCGTGCATATTAGTCATAGTATGTGTGCATTACCAGTGATAGTATGTGTGCATACTAGTGATAGTATGTGCACATACCAGTGATAGTATGCATGCATACCAGTGATAGTATTTGTGTATACCAATGATAGTATGAGTGTATACCAGTGATGGTATCTGTGCATACAATGATAGTACCTGTCATGCCAGTGATAGTACTTGTGTATACCAGCGATAGTATGCGTGCATAAAATGATAGTATGTGTCATACCAGTGATAGTGTTTGTGTATACCAGTGATAGTACGTGTGCATATCAGTGATAGTATGTGTATATACCAGTGATATTATGCATGCATACCAGTTATTGTATGTGTGCATACCAGTGATTGCACGTGTGCATACCATTGATTGTATTTGTGCAAACTAGTGATAGTATGTGTGCGTACCAGTGATAGTGTTCACAGTGCAACTTTCCTCTTAAATTTGCTTTTCAAAAAACTGCAGTACATAAGCAATTCAAAAAATTCAGTACATTTTAAGTGAGATTTGCATTTTGGCAAAAGCATCATAACTTATACCTGGAGTTATTTATCATGGAGAGCTCAGCATGGTAATAATGACATTAAGATGTTAATACTTCATGCCAGAATTCTGCTGTTAACATTCCATTGAAGTGAAATAAGTACACAATTTGATTGGGGACTGTACACAGATACAATATCTGTGACAAATTTGAACCTTTTGCCCTTGACATCAAAAGTAATAACATTGGTCTATGCTACAATCAGAAAAACGTTAGATTTCCTTGAAGATTATTTGCAGGGCTTTAGAAAAAGTAACAAGGATAATTTCCAAGGAGCTGAGCAGCCAGTGAAGGTAGGCAAAGACTGCTGGAAATGGGTGATTCTTTGATAAAGTTGTGACAAACTAAACATTATGCAGTGATCTTTATAGCTCACATTTGAAAGCCTGTAAAGGAGAAGAAGCTCTGTATATACGTGTGTGTGTGTGTGTGTGTGTGTGTGTGTGTGTGTGTGTGTGTGTGTGTGTATATATATATATATATATATATATATATATATATATATATATATATATATATATATATATATATATATATGTGTATATATTACATGTATTATATATATATATATATATATATATATATATATATACATATATGTGTGTATATGTGTATATATAATATATATATATATATATATATATATATATATATATATATATATATATGTATATATAAAAGTATGATCGACATATGTGTGAAACTAATTAAGCATAACTGTAAATGCGAGTGCCACAATGTTGAACCTTAAAATAGCGAGCATTCACTGTTGTAAGGTTCGACATTGTGGTGCAGATTACACTATAGTGGGGATCAGGAAATGTACCCTTTCCCTCACTGTAGTGCGATCTCGGAGTTTGTATATATAAGTAGGGGGTTGTCCCCTGCAAAAAGTGTTTTTCAATGTTGAGCGGATGTGAGCATTTCAGTAAAGTCGACATTTTCCACATTCGACTTTACTGAAATGCTTCATTTGATATTTACTGTGTTCAGTGTTCTGATTTCTGAAGATGTTGTTCGGAAATCTTAACACTTGAACACAGTGCATTTGATTATGTGATAGCAAACCATATATATAGTGTTATATATATATATATATATATATATATATATATATAAATATATATATATATATATATATATATATATATATATATATATACATACATATACACATTACATATGTATATGTGTGTGTATATATATATATATATATATATATATATATATATATATATATATATATTTAGAGATGTGGATGGGTTATTCTTGTGGTTGGGCTTAGGAAGTGACTATGTCTATAGAGGTTTCCAAGTTTAAAATGTGTTTTATGAACTATGTTGTACATGAAGGTTGAATTTCATGTGTTCATCAATAGTGACTCCAAGGAGCTTTGTATGGCTAATGACTTTGATTAATGATTTATTAAAAGAAAAGATGGTGAACTCATTATTATTTAAGGGCATTGTTTTTTTCTGGGAGAAAAGTATGATTTGGGATTTTTTGGGGGTTGAGGGCTAGGTGATTGTTGTGCATCCAGGATTCAGTGGCGGAAAAGGCATTGTGAGTTAGTGTGTGTAAGTCAGAGATAGAGTTGACAGAGCAGATGATAGTGGAGTCATCTGCATACTGAATGACAGATCCTTGAGACAGTGATGATTGGAAATTGTTTATGAATATAGTAAAGAGGATAGTTCCAAGTATGGACTCTTGGGAATGGCGGTGGTGGTGTTGAGGAAATAGGAGGTAGAGTTTTGACATCTAACAGCCTGTTGTCTTTCATTTAAATAACTGAGAACCAATTTATAGTATAGGGGGTAGAGACTGATATTAGAGAGTTGGGTGATGTTGATTGATGAGTAAAGGGTGAGAGACGGTGTCAAAGGCTTTGAATAGGTTGAGGGTAGAAACAATTTTGCCAGTGTCATGGGCTTTGTTTACAGTATCCATAAATGACAGAAGGACAGTTGTAGTGCTATGGCCTAGTCTGAAGCCATGTTGTGATGGTGACAGTATTTGGTTGTCTAGAAGGGAGTGGAGAAGTTGACGCATATTTCTAAAGTTTTGGATAAAGGAGAAAGAATTGCAATGGGTCAGAAGTTAGTGATATCAGTATTGTTGCCATCCTTGTGGAGGGGTAGAATGAAGGCCTTTTTCCAGAATTTGGGAACGTATGCCTCAAGGATGGATCTGTTTATAAGAATGCTTATTGCGTAAAATATACTGTCTGCAGCTATTTTAGGTATTCTGTGGGTAGATTATCAGGGGCATTGGAGCAGGGTTTTATTTTGTGGAGTAGGCATTTTATGGTTGAGGTTGGGGTGGGCTTTAGGGTAAAGGAAGAGGTGAGGTGGGTATTGGGTTCTGGAGTTAGTTAAGTGTTGGAAGGGGAGGGGGAAAGATTGGGTGATCTAAGTGTGGAAGTGTAGCAAATGGAGTGATTTGCTTGAGTGAATTTATCTGTGATGTTGGCTATGGAGTTGATGCAGACGTTATTGAAAAGGGAGGCTATTTCTTAAGGACTTCTTTCATGGTGGGGTCAAGGCTTATTTTTTTTGCCTGGATTAAGTATTGAGATAATGAAACTCCAGTAGTTTTTGGGTTCTGCTGGTGGTTAGACTGAAGTTTTAGGTAATGTTCTTTTTTATTTCTGTTGACTAATTTCTTTACTTGGTTGCAAAGTTCTTGGAATTTTAGGAGGTCTGGAATGTTTTTGTGCACCTGCCATATTTTCCATAATTTGTCTCTGGCATGTATGGAAAATTGAGTGGATTTTGATAGCCAAGGGGCATGGTTGTTTCTGATCCACTGTACATGTAATGGTGCTAGGCTATTTAGAGTATTCATGAAGGTGATGTTGAAGCAATCAACAGCTTCATCTAGTGGATGGGTTTGTAGTAAATGCCAATCTGGAGATTGTAGGATTTTGTTAAAGGTGGTAGGGTTGAATGAAGTCAGATTTCTACGAACAAAAACAGAGATAGCAAGCCAAATACCGACAGTAAAATCAGCAGTAAAACCAGCATATGCACAGTCTATATGTATTCTTCAAAAAACCAGTGCCCAAAAGTCCGACAAGTTAGGCATTTATTTTAAAACAGTTAAAACAGGTTAACGCTTTCACCGAAGTGGCTTCCTCAGACCTTCATATTTAATTAATTAATGAACACTTTCAGTCAGATTTCTAGTTTGCTTAAATTTGTGCTGACTTTGACTAGATGTAAGCATGGTTAATAAATACAGGGAGATGGTTGCTGAGTGTGTTTGGGTGTCTTCCAGCTGGGGTTACTTTGTTGGGATTAGTGGACAGAATCCAGTCTAAGAACTCCTGCACCTATAGTTTCTTTAACTTTAACATTGTCAGACACTATACTATCACAACTGCAGGGTGAAAAAGCACCTTTAGATTGTATTGCAGTTTATTATTGAGACCATCTGTCTGGATAAGAAGTGACTCTTTGTTAGATGCATTAGAAACCACCAGACATCTCTGTGTTAGCACCCATAATAATAATGTGTGCTCCTGCCAATAGGCAGCAAGCTAGCTACCCATCACATGGACTAAGATCTCCATTGTTCTGTCAAAGGCAGGAGTAGCATGCATTACTTGTTCTATCAATCAAAAGTCGTTAATCTGCTGGAGACATTTAGCAGCAGAATAACTGAATGGCATACAAATACAACTGATAAAAAATAAATAAATAAAAAACAACAAGCAACTGGCCAAAAAAACTTTAATAAACTTTAACACCTTGGCATACAAGCCTTCAAGGAGTAAAGCACTATTGTAATAAAAACAATATATATATATATATATATATATATATATATATATGTTTGTTGTTGTTGTTTGTCTTTCGGCTTTTCCTCGTAAGGGGTCGCCACAGTGGAATTCCGGTCCGCTAATGATTGGCAGTAGATTTTTATGAAATGCTGAGGTGCCAGCTCAACGCTCAACCTTCGACAAAGGCACGCCCATTTACGCTCGCATGTCTTTCGAAACGCTACCCAATATATATTTATATATATATATATATATATATATATATATATATATATATATATATATATATAACAAATAAAAGACATGATCAATAAATTAATAAATCAATTAACAAAATTAAATCAATATAAATTAAATCAAGTACCCCTAATTACATTTCAAATTTAAGCCCAAAGGCATTAAAGTGCCATACTTCAAAATATAAACAGTTTCCTTATATAATAATTTATCTTTGGGTAAAACATTTTCCCAAACCTAACTACCACCTGCTCAAGAACAGTACCCTGTAAACCTAAAAAAATCACCCTGATATTGTTTAAAGTGCAAGATAATGGGGTTATTAAATCATTGTTTCTTAATGTCCCTAATGTGCTCATGCAACCTCAGTTTAAAAGCTCTTTTACTTTCTCCTATATAAAAAAGGTTTCAGTGGCATATAAGGGCTTAAATATTACCTTCAGTGCTGCATGTAAACATTTTCACAGGTTTGAATTTAATGTTATTAATTCTAAAAAAAGAACCTACAATAAACTGGCAAAGAAGAACAACCTCCCAAGGAAAAGTCCTTACTGAGGAAAGATGCCTATAAGTATGCATAGCAGGAGACACAAAACTGCTATGCAGCAACATGTCCTCCAAACTTCTACCACATTTATAGGAAATAAAAGGGATCTTATTTAATATTAAGGAACATTCAGTATTCCTCAGTAAGAAATCCCAATAATATCTAAATACGTCAATCCATACTCTAATTAATATTTGTTGTATTCCAGGAATTGGGGTTAACACTGTGAAGCAACGTCTAAATCAGATTGCTCAAGTAACTAAAAGAAACATTAGTCGGGCACTATATTTTAATTGTAGTTTAACAGACAAAGATTCCAATACTTCTGGTAAAAGGAGAATTTTACTTTCAGCCAAAAACCTGAAGGATTTTGCTGATACATTTCATATTGAGACATTAATGACTTTTCTGATCCAGATTCTCTTTTTTTTCACACATTTTTCTCATAGGCATGGTACTTATTCCAGAATTGATATAGTATATGTTTTAAATTGATTAACAGTTTGGGTAAGGTTAAAGTAATGCCATGTCCCCTTTTGGATCATAATGCTATTTCTTTTTAATTATTGATTAATCCAGGCAATTGCATCCAGATTTAATAACCAACCTAAAAGATTTTAAAGATTTCCTTACATCAGAAATTCAAATTTTTATTAAGTCCTATAGTGTTAAAGAGACTTCTGATATATATGTATGGGGTACATTAAAAGCTTATTTGTATGGGAGAATTACCAGTTGGTATGCCAATAAGAAAAAGCAAAGGGATAGAGAATTAAGTTTGATACAAGGGAAACTTGATAAATTAAAACTACTCAACCAAATTGAAGCAAATTAATAAAAATAAAAGAAATGAATGCTTTAAATAGCAAATATTTAGAAATGTTAAATGATAAGACTATGATTAATTTAGAGAGTTTCAAATGTATAAACTTTTCTGTTAATCTAAAGTCCTTGAGTAACTTAGCAGTCAAGACTAAGAGGTTTAGTAAACTTAGTCAAATTAAAGACATTTACTCACCTAAAAATAAAAAAAATGTTACTGAAATAGGGGATATATTATTGGTATTTAGAGAACACTTTAATAAAATTAATCAGAATTCTATATTATTAGAGTCTAAGGGTGTTCTTAGATAATTTATGAAAAAATATACAAAAAATAAATTATCGGCTATACAAGTTGAAACAATTGACAAACCAGTCTCAATGTTTGGAATTCAGCATAAAATTAATGCTTTAAAGCAAAAAAAGGTTCCAGGTAATGATGGAATTATACCTGAAATTATAAAATAATGCCTAAAGAAGTTTTTATAATATTACACAAAGTTTTTTTTCCTTATGCAATGATCTAGTCAAAGTCCCTCATTCTTGGAAGTATACTCTTATTTCTCCCATGTTAAAGGCTGTTAAGGATCCTCCTAAATGTTCTGCACATAGACCAATTTCTCTTTTATACATTGACTACAAAATGTTCATGTTTATTCATACTAATAGTTTGAAGAAGTTCCTTCCATTTTTGGTTGATGAGGTTCAAACAGGATTTATTTTCAATAGGAATACATATGACAATATTAAAAGAGTATTAACCATAATTGATTCTGTTAATAATTTAAAAGAAAATTTAACTCTAATCAGCCTGGATATAAATTGTGCCTTTGATTCTATTAATTGGGATTATATTTTCTTTATTTTGGAGCAACTAATTTTTTTCTAGTAATTTTATGCAACCATCTTTATAAAGGTTGTCAGGCCTATATTAAGATAGGTACTTACACCTCTCAAAACATTCAAATACTTAAAGGAACTAAGCGAGGCTGCCTTCTTTCCCCTTTGCTTTTTATAATTGTTATGGAGCCATTAGCTAATTTTATAAGGCTGAATCCAGAATTTGAGGGTATTAAATTAAGTCTTGATGTAACTTCTAAAATCCAACTGTTTGCAGACAACATCCTTCTTACTATTAAAATAAATAATGGTTCCCTTTCTGCTATCTTTGAATCTATAGAAAGTTTTCAAAGGAAATCTGGTCTAATCTTTAGTGATAGTAAAACAAAATTATTTCCTCTCCATTCTAATAATAATTTGAATGAGAGGTTTACTAAATAGTTTGTTCAAGCATGCAAGCTATAGTATTAAGGATATAATAGACCTTAATTATAATAGTTTAATCACCATAAGCAATATCATAAACAAATGGAATAAGCTCCTTTTCACAAAAGAGGAGAGGCTTTCTATCATTGAAATGGTTATCTTACTAACAACATTATATATTGTACAGTCTTTATCCTTACCACCCCCTAATTCATACATAAAATAATCCAATTCACTGATATTAAAGTTTTTTTGTTTCCTGTTAAACCTAGAGTAGCACTAGCACATCATATAAGAGATTGGTCTACTGGGGGAATTAGTCTACCAGAGTTGGAATTCTACTCTGCCTCTTCTATGATAAAAGCTATTTCTCTATTATCTAATAAACATTACTCAGCCAAATGGAAAAGGTTTCAAGAAATTCTTTGTTTTAACACTACTAACATACCTAATTCTAATAAACTGTTAATATTAAACAACCCATTTATTTGTGTGTTAAAACATTCTTTTACAGTCAGTAAGTTTCAAATACATATTTCCCATTATATGTCACTTCTATTAAAGACATTTAGAAATATTATTTATATAAGTCCAGTTTATACAGCTTGGATGTTTCTTCTTTTTCCTATTACTTTTACATAGAGTAATATTCCTTCTTTAAATCTTGCTAAGATGTTGTTACTTAAGGAAAAGAATTTCATTTATTGGTTTCAATTGCTGACCAATGACAAACTGAATTCTGTAGATTATTTAATTACTAAATATAACTTAAGTAATCATATGTGGTTGGAAATACAATCATGTAGACAGTTTGTGGGTAGTAAAATTGACCTAATGTCAAAAGGTACAAGAATTTCCATCACTAAATTATTAAACCGTCTGACAATATTTATACAGCAGAATTTATCGAACAATGGTAAGCTTTCAATATATATATATATATATATATATATATATATATATATATATATATGGGTTCCCTACATTAGAACGAAAGCTCGGATAATCGACAATGACATCACCGATGCCAGAAGACTGACGGAGAAGATAACTGACAACTCGGAATCCTGACAGTGAAAACACCGACATGGGAAATGTGTGAGCATGACTAGGTAAGTGTGCGATAGTGAGGGATTTAGGGGTAGGGTGCGTGTAAGGTGTATGTGTGATAGTGAGGGATTTAGGGTTAGGATGCGTGTAAGATAAGTGTGCAATAGTGAGGGACTTAGGGTTAGGGTGCGGGTAAGGTAAGTGTGCAATAGTGAGGGACTTGAGGGTTAGGGGCAGATTAAGTGAGTTAGGGTTAGGGTGCAGGTAAGGTAAGTGTGCGATAGTGAGGGACTTGAGGGTTCGGGGTGGATTAAGTGAGTTAGGGTTTGGGTGCGGGTAGGGTAAGTGTGCGATAGTTATGGAACTTAGGGTTAGGGTTTGGGTTAAGGTTAGTGCATAGATAGTTGTGTGTAAGGTGTAGTGTAGGTTTTTAGGTTGTTGGTGTGCTTGTGTTGTGTGTGTGTTGTGTGGAACAGCGAACTTTTTGTTTTGTTAACTGTCAGGATTGTCGTTTGTCGGGCATGTGAACTTTCGTGTTTTTGCAGTTTCATTCTTGTGGTGTCAGTGTTGTGGGTGTCGGTGTTGTGTACTGTCGGTTTACTTTAGTAGACCCATATATATATATATATATATATATATATATATATATATATATATATATATATATTAAATTAGAAATAAAACAAAAATTATTTGGAGAATTATTGGAATTACTTCTCTTTAGTTAATAATAACCCACCTAATGACAGTGACAAAAGAATAATATTGGAATCATCTAAACTGACTACTTCATCGCTTAAATGGAGACTGTTCTCCTGGAAATTTATGTACAGGTCTCTTTTTACACCTTAAAAATGGAACTAATTAGTAAGAAAAAAGTTTTATGTTGGAGATATAAGTTACAGACAAAGGTGGATTGGTCACATATGTTTTTTTGACTGCGTAGCTCTTAAATCCTACTGGTACAATATTAATCATTTCCTTCAGGCTTTATTTTCAGATAAGTTTGTTTTATCCAAATATTTGATTCTATTTAATACACCAATTCCTGATTGTGTTAAAAAGATAATCTATCCCTTGTTATGGTACATTTTGGCTTCTGCCAGGAAGGTTATAACCAGAAATTGGAAGCCTGAGACTTCACCTTCTTTTACGGAATTCAAGAACATTACAACTGAACTTTGTCACTTGGAATTGAAGACCATTAAATCAAGATCAATCAGAATTACTTCATCTTATAACTTGTGGTAAACTAAAAGATTTACTAGACAAACAGGTGCCGAACATTCAAGAATAATTGATATATATAAAAGAACTTTGTAATTTATCTAGTAGGCACCCTTGTAAATACTTTAGTTGTTGTTTGTTTCTTATTCTTTGTATTGTTGTTTAAATTCTGTATTGCAGTCTTTGTCATTGATTTTCAATTTGTTAAAATTTAATTAAAACATCTTTAAAAAATAAATAAAAAAGAAACAATGATTTGATAGCCCCATTGCCTTGTACTTGAAACAATATCATCAGGATGATTTTTCAGGTTTACAGGCTACTGTTCTTGAGCAGGTGGCAGTTAGGTTTGAGGTCAAAGCTAAATTATTATATAAGAAAACTGTTTACATTTTGAAGTATGGCACTTTAATGCCTTCGGGCTTAAATTTGGAATGTAATTGGAGGTACTCGATTTAATTTATTTCACTTTAATTTTGTTAATTGATTTATTGATCATGTGTTTTATTTTATATATATATATATATATATATATATATATATATATATATATATATATATATATTGTTTTTATTACAGTGGTGTTTTATTCCTTGAAGGCTTGTATGCTGAGGAACCAGAGTTTATTAAAGTTTTTTTTTTTTACCTTTTGGCCAGTTGTTTGCAGTTTTTTATTTGACTGGCATACCTTTCAACTTTCCGACAAGAGATTCATGATTAAAGAATGTTAAAAATCAGGAATTTTCAGGGGAATATAATTAGCATAAAATATTTATATTCAAATCTGCACATCAGATTTGCTGGGGTCTTGAAATGAAATGATCATGAGGGCCACAAGTGAACTAGTACACTCAGCCATATGCCATTAAAAGATGATTACTATCTGAAACTATAAAAAGTAAAATAACTTCAGTGCCAAAACATGGGTTGTATCTTCACTGTATTTCTAAACTACAACAATACTAGTATTGCTTTTTTGTTCATGTATACTGTCCCAGTGGAATGTGGCCCTTCTGAAAGGGTATGCTGCCTTTGATTATGAAGACGTCACATAAATATTGACCATAGTAATGCACTTGAAATTGTTGCTCTCAAACATATACATGATCACCCTCACCAAATGAAGCATATATTCAGTTTAACAATCACATCATTGTCTTTGCAAGCAACCTACCACACTCAAAAAGACATCCAATGTATATGTACATTTTCGATTTGTCATTATGAAGCAATTAAAATTCATAATAACAAAAAGTAATTTATGTCAGTTGCTGTTTTTCACACACACACACCATGCAACACTGATTTTGTGAATGCTTTGAATGTTGACATACTGTGTGCCTTCCTCCCCTCCCACGAGAAGATAGCTACTGCAGCTGTTTACAAGTACATGAATTATTAAAATAATAAACTAATTCTATAAACCAAAGCTCCCTTACCACCAGGTAGTCCATAACTCTCTACTGAGGGTGCATATGAAAAGATATGTCACAGAAAGATGTTCAGGAACTATCTGTGGGATACTCACAGTAAACAGAGAGCAAAGTAAATGCTCTCTGTCCAGAATAAAATGAGCTAAGATACAATCTACTTGATTTAATAGAGCATGACAGAGTTAAGAAGATAGATGAAAGAAACCAATTATAGAAAGTAAATAAGACTCAGGATGTTAGAAAATGTATAAAACAGATGAACACAGTAATCAGGACTATTAAGAGAAATTCCTGTGACATAACAAAACTAAGTAAGCTAAATCAGTTGCAGCTAAACTAATACTGGATGAAGTGTTACCACAAAATTGTAGAGTAACAAATGAAAAGAATGAAATATGTAGAATGCCACCATGGAAGCACTGAACAGAGAAAAACCATAAAGCACTTTAGACAAGAAGTGCTTTGTTGTTGGAGACAATGCCCAATATAAAAACAGATCAGGATCTATCATACACTATTGCCAATAATAAACTAAAAATATTAGCACAAGCTGCAGGCAGATATAAAGGGAATGTACAAAACAAGCAATTCATTGATGACCCCAGAATGTTATATAGAGCACTGGGAAACAAAGCAAAAGGACCAGAAACAGCACCAAAAAAAAAGGAAAAAATAAGCACATTTGGGAGAACTATGTATGAGACCCTACTGAACATAACAAAGATGCTGAATGGACAGAAGAATTAAATGAAATAGTAAGGAGCGCTAATGTAGATGATATGAAATAGAATGAAGTAATGACCAAAGAAATTGAGACAAAAATAAGGAAAGCTTCGAAATGGAAACCCCCAATGACTCAGGCTTCAGTACTTAATTTCTGGCTACAAGTTGTAAAGTGTTTCCTCAGAGATTTAGCCCTGAGTAAGATTTCCTTATGTGCACACCCTGAACATGCACCTATATGGTTAACAACAGGAAGCATAATACTCCTCCTTAAGAATGAACATGCAGGCAATCATAAGAACTGCAGACCAATAACTTACCTTCCAACAACATACAAGTTATATACTGGATTTGATGCAAACAGAGTTTATACCTAATTAAAAAAATAATCATTGCAACAGAACAAAAAGGTAATATAAGAAGGTCATATGGAACAAAGGATAATTTTTTGCTAAAGACCGCCATAACTGAGTTACAAAAGGGAATGCATGTAAGTATGGCATGGATAGATTAAAAACATTGACAAAATTCCACATTCATGCATAATGGAATGTTTTCAGATGTATAAGATACACCTTACAATGACCAATTACATTGCAGTGACTGTGAAACAGTAGCAAACAACTTTGAAGCCATGACAAAGGGAAGGTTAATATCCCAGGGATAACAATTCAAAGGGGTCATTCCAGGACGATTATTTGACACTGCTGCTGTTTTGTCTTGCCCTTAACTCATTAAGATGTTTACTTAACAGAAAAGGCTATTAGGCTTGTTATAGTTTAATTCTCAGAAATCTATCTTGTTTAAAAAAATCTCATCTACTTTTGTGGATGACTTAAAACTGAAAGCAAAACTACAAATGGTTAAAACTTTCTCAGATGATATATATAATAATGACACCTGGGGGTACAAGTCAGTGATAGAGCATTTTACTGCAGATTAAGAGGTCCCTGGTTCAAACACAGGTGTCCCCTGGTAGGGTAACTTTGTTTAACTCTCACCCTTAAAAGGGAAATTGGAAAGGCTTAAAATGGCTCACAAGGGTGACTTGTTTAGTGGTTAGATGGTTGTCATAATGGTTAAGGTATTTACCTCATAGTGGCAAGGTAGAGGGTTTGATTCTCACTTTTGTTAGGAAAATCGGCTAGGCTTAAAAATGACCTGCAAGGCTAGCCAGTCTAGTAATTACAAAATAAGAGCCTACTAGCTAGGTGAAAGCGCTAAACCATGAATTATGTGGATTTACTGTCTATCGTTGTGAGTGTTTCAATAAATTCTTGGCTGTTTTTACTGTCGATACTGTGTTCCCTCTTATTTTGTTGTTAAGAGAAGATAGCGCAGTTTAATTAATCTTTTAGTTTGTTTTCTCTCGCAACTTTTTACTTCAGCAGTCTAGTAATTACCTATGAACCTATAAATGCACAAAAAAACAACATCTAAAAATAAAGTCCAGTCAATAAATCAAGCTTCTCTTCCTATTCTGAGTTACAGTTTTGTGTAAATAGATTGGCCTCAAAAAGTGTTTAATCAATTGTACATGAAAACAAGAAAAATACTTCATGCTTATCAAATGATATATGAAAATCAATGTATACTAAAATTATTTAAAGTTCATCATACTAATCACTGCTGCAGTAGCCTTAGCTATATGGGTTATATCCTGCCAAGGATATAACAACCGGCTAGCTTCCAAAGCTTCAGGGCGCTTTCCATGAGCCCAAACATTCAGGTAGTTTGAGGTGAGCTGACTAAAAGACAAGTTTATGGACTAGGCCCTTCAAAGCTTTACTGCCACCTTAGAATGCACTCTTCTGAGGCTTTCAAAGATTGACAGTCGGCTTGTGCTCTTCCTTTGCTGAACAGATATGTTCCCTTTGAGGAAAAACCTTCCATTTAATAATTTTGTTTATTACTGATCCTTTTCTCTTCAGGAAAGTTATTTTAAAGCTAGGAGCTTGTGTTTTAATGGACTGTCATGAGACTGTAGTGTACTTTTAAATGGGAGCTCTCTTTTTTCCAGTTAGATTAAAAGTTGTTTAGTAACTTCAAACCACTTTTTTTCCTGTGGAGAAATTGTGTTTATTTTATCTTGATGAGCTGGAAAGGTGTTTTGAATTGTTTTTTTACTGTGTTTGTCTGTGAAAAAAGTGACTTTTAAAGACTTGTTGTTTCTACCTGCATTTAATGCTTCTTTCGCTGGTACAATAGATGCCATTTTCTACATGATCATAGCGCAATCTGTCAGTCCCATGGGTGGTCCTTCTTCCAGCCAAAAAAAGAAAAAGTTTAGCAAGCAGGCCTTTGCCATCATAGGAAGCTAGCAGTTTAACTTAGGCACAAGTGGGTGACTCTATTGTGGCCATTTCTTCTTCCTCAGACCACTCACCTTTTACCGCTGATCCCCCTGGTGTAGTACCTACAGCCACTATGGACCAAAGGTTAGACACATCCTCTGCGGCTATTTGGTTCTATTCCATGGGCAGCAGAGAGCCACTGTTGTCATTCCTGGGACAGAGAAAAGGGAAGACTTCCCTGCTTTGTCAGAATGCTGTGCCCATCCCTTTGGAAACTGCTGCTGAATTAAATTAATAACACTGTTGGTCTTATTTTTCATGTCAAAAAGAAACAAAAAACAGAACATATATCTAGGTCTCCTCAAATTGCCTTACACAGGAGTAGTTCACATTTTTTATTTTTATTTATTTTTATTTTACATTTGTTTACCGGGTAATGTCAGACTGGGCCAGGAGCCCGTTTTCAGTGGAGACAAGCTCCAACTAATATCAAATGAATACAGCAAAAAAAGCAGAAAAGAAACACATATTACAGCAGAATAAAAAACATGATTAGGAATACATGTGTTACAAATACTTTTGCTTTACCAGTTAACATAAATGCTAAGTTAGTAAAAATGGAAGTTATTTAACAATTGTCCATATAGCAAAGTATCATGAAATAGCAGAACAGGGAAAACAGTATAGATTTACTTTATAACAAATCCAGAGTGGTCCGGTTCTGGGTTTAACTCAGGCTATTGATCCTTTTCGTAAAGTAGTTTCTGGTAAAAGAAAGACAGATACCTCCTTTCCAGCAGCGATACAAGATTCTGAATCTGAACAGGAAAATGAAGGGACAAATACAGGGTTTTCTCCTCAGATTTATGATTCAGACTTGGAGAAGAACTCAGTTTCTGACATTCTCTTTGCGGGGTGTTCATTTCTCTGAGGCTATTTCTAGAATGTGCCAGTGTTTTTAATGGGAGAACACTGACATTTCTCAGTCCTTAAGAAAATACTATGAGCTGTTACAGAAAAAAATTCCAGAACCTTCACCCATTCCTTCAGTTGTCAGTTGAGGATGGGTGTTTGTTACTGCCTGCAATTTTCCAGACAGCCACCTCCCTCTGAAAAGGCAGATATGTGTAAAGTTCCTCAGTCTTTTAAGATTTTATACACTCTTCCCAAACCTGATCCAGCAGTTATAGCTTTAGTTAATCCTTCTGTGGCTAAACACTTAGTTAATTTCAGTCATACTATTTCTGCTAAGGATGCCAAGATTATTGATAAGTATGAGAAAAAAATGTGCGCTTCTGCAACTTTGATTTTTAGAATTTGGAATTGTCAGGTCCATATGTTGTTTGTCCTGACTAATTGTGAAAGTATGAGGAATGTTTGTCTGCAGTTTCTTCTTGTGAGGAAAAATCTGCGCTAAATAAATTTCTTCTGTTGTTCAAGTCACTACTCATTGTATACATTGAGTGTATGACTGTTGATACTTCTTCTAGGGCTATGGCCACTGGTACTGTTTTGAAGAGATTTGCATGGCTGCATTCTCAGAACCTCCCAGATGATGATAAAAATTAGATTTTAAATTTTCCTTTGCATAGAGATTTAGTTTTTGGCCCCTCTGCTGCAGAAATGATCAAAAGGAGTGATGAAAAGGGTAAGCTGATACAGAGAATCTCTAAGATTTTTCAGCCCTCCTTTTCCAAAATTTCCAAGGGACTCCTCTTGCAATTTTGTCAAGAAACAAAATAAACAGTGACTATTTAAGAGACATTGTGACCCCCTTCCACCCTGTCATCCTCTTTTTTTTTTCTTCCAGAAAGTCTGAATCTCCACTTTTCTCTTTGGCAACACATAGTTTAAAACAAATGGGTTCTGAAGATCATTCATCAAGGTTACAGATGGCAATGGGAGGAAATCATTCCTTTCCAGTGAGTAATTCCTCATCCTCCAGACCAGACTCTTTTGTTTCCTCCTGTTCTTTATCACATGCAGTCCCAGAGAATGTTCGAACTAGTTCTCCCTTCCAAAATGGGAAAGGGGTTTTATTTAAGTATGCTTTTAGTAGCAAATAAAGAAAATACTTGGAGACCAGCTGTGACAGACCAAATTGGCATAGACAATCGGGCATGCTGCCCAGCTGACAAAGTTGGTTAGATTACTTGGCCTGGTATTGGTTTAAATGTAGTGCTACAGAATATAAGTACCAACTTTATTCATTACAAAGCAATATATTGTTTGGTCATAGCAAACTGGTCACAACGTCTGTGATGTGTCTTAATTTTTGCATAGGAAATCAGAACATAAATACACACATACACACACACACACACACACACACACACACACACACACACACACACACACACACACACACGGACACATGCACACACGCATACACATACCCACAAAAATCACAGTCAGAAAAAAAAAACATCCCAACCAAAATGCAAAATGGAATTAGAGGCTAAAGGAACTTTAAATACATTTTTAAAGAATAGAGAAGCAATGCATTGCAGTTATGCATTCCTGCACATACTTTCCTCCCAGTTGTCCAAGTTGACAAATATATAAGCAGAGCAGAACTTAATGAATAAAAAGCAAGAAAGCAAAACAGCAGAAGTCCCCACATATTTGCATTGCACTTACTTCCACAGAAGTGATTGACTCCTTTCTGGACAGCTGCCCACTTCCCCAAGTACCAGTCAGTAACACATGACAGAAAATAATGCATTTGGGATACTCCAAGTCCAACTGGAAAACTAATCTCCCTTAATGATCCTACCACAGAGTTTATATCTAAGATTCCACAAATGCTAAAGAACTAATGAAACTTCTATAAAAATACAGACCTATCAATAAACAAATGAAGCATAACAAAAAAGAAATTATCAGTAATTTTTTAGGTTCATATGTCCATAGGAGGGTACTAGGCTATTGCACTAGGGCCTATATAAGCCTAGCCAAAAATGTACCCTGGCTTTCGCCACCCAAAAAATAATTTTCCTGTGCCCCTGTCGAGCAGAGCCACAGAAGTGATCCCCAGGGTGAATTTCCTATCTCCCATCCAATCATCAAGATTTTTCTTGAAGAGTGCTAATGAGGAGCTCTGTTTGACATAGATAGGTAGTCTGTTCCAGAGTATGGGAAGTCTCTGGGGCAGGAATCTATCCCTCCAGCATGTTCTGTTTATTGTGGTGATAAGGTTTAGGTCCCTAGAACGTGTAGCTCAGAGGGATTGGGATTTCTTTAAGTAGAGCATGTCCAACAGCTCTGGGTTTGACATAGCTTTGTATGTTAGGCAGAGATTGCCTCTGAGTAGGCGATATGCGATGGAGTAAAGCTGGAGTTTTTTGAGACGGTCTGCATAGGGCATCTATTTGAGGCCAGTAATCCTCTTTGTGAGGTATTTCTGTGGCCTTTCCAGTTGTTGTAGATGTCTTGTGAGGTACATACAAAAAGGAGCATTGTACTCTATAATGGGTCTAATGAGTGATGAGTAGAGTGGAACAATGACCTCTTTTTTTCTGGATGAGAAACCTTTTGTGATGAGGTGAGCCACATAGAAGGATTTCCTGACCACTGTGGCGATGTGATTATCAAAGGAGAGACTACTGTCCACCTGTGTCCCAAAGTCTCTTATCACATTTTCGGCGTTAAGTAGACTACCAGTTATGGAGTTTTTACCAAAGGGGATGACAATACACTTTTTGGCATTGAGCTTCAGGCCATGGCTTTGACACCAGGCATCTGTCTCAGTGAGGCCCTGTTGTAGTATGTCCACATCGTTAGGAGTTTCGATTATGGCTCCTAGTTT
Source organism: Protopterus annectens (assembly GCF_019279795.1). NCBI lineage: Eukaryota > Metazoa > Chordata > Ceratodontiformes > Protopteridae > Protopterus > Protopterus annectens. The sequence continues at coordinate 1,101,173,147 of NC_056739.1, forward strand.
GCAGTCATCTGAAAACTTTGTTAGCCAAAGACCTTCTGTGTTAGCCTGTACTTCAGAGAAGTAGATACCAAACAGGAGAGGACCCAGGATTGAACTCTGTGGTACTCCACTTGTCACTGGTCTGAAGTTGGATTTGCAGCCTGCTACTTTCACAGTGTGGGTTCTGTCCATGAGCCAGTTGGCAACCCATCTTGTGACATAGGGATTTATACCTAGTTTAGTGAGTTTATCTATAATTCCAGAGTGGGGGATGATGTTGAAAGCCTTGGCAAGATCTAGATAAGCTGTGTGAAACACCTTACCCTCATCTATGACTTTGGTGACTGCTTCAAAGAAGTCAATCAGGTTTAGGAGACAGGATCTGCCTTTTATAAATCCAAACTGGGTATGATCTAGAGTCTGGAGATTACCAATGTCTTTGTTTATGAGTTCCATGATGATACGTTCCATGGCTTTGCAGACCAGCCTTGTCAGGCTAATGGGGTGACTCCCCCTTTCTGGAGTAGGATAACCATCACAGTGCTCCATTCAGTGGGCACAAAGCCTGAGGTGAGGCTAAGACTGAACATGGTACTTGGGTAGGGTGCCAGTTCATTCTGTAGTTCATGTAGAATGCAGCCTGGGATATTGTCAGGTTCCATGGATGCTGTGTTCTTGGCTTTGGAGAGTGTGTTTTTTTACCTGTGCAGCCGTGATTACAGGAACTTTGCATTCTTCCGGTATATAGATGGGCCCTCTAGGGGGTGAGAGGGGGGTAAAGTTAGCACTGAACTTATCTGCCAGGATGTTGGCAATATCAGTTGTTTCTGTATATTTAGTGCCGTTGTGCTGTAACTCAGAGCAGATCTGAGTGTTGCCATTGAGATTCTTGACATAGCTATAGAATGCTTTGTGGTTGTCTTTAGAGTCAGTTGCAATTTTGTTTTCGTAACTAGCTTTGGAGGATTTTATGAGGGATCTCAGCTTCTTACTGAGGTTGACCAGGGTGTTCCTCCAGTCATGGGATTTTACTCTTTTTTGCAACAGTTTCTTTCTTCTGTTGTAGAGTTTGCTTATGGCAGAGGACAATCAGATTGGCTTCCTTTTTTTGGAGGATAGCATCTTGGTTCTATTAGGGATAGCATGATCCATGCACTCGTGTAAGTGCTTATAAAGTGCATTTGTGTAGGATTCAGCAGTCGTAACTCTATTTTCCGTCTGCATGGGTGTCATGAAGTTTGCCACTTCTGTCTTAAGAAGTGTGAAGTTGGCTTTGGAGAAGTTTTTTTACAGTGGTTTCCCTAATTGGGGGTGGGGGCGGGATGTGGATGTCTAGGGTGATTAGCTTGTGGTCGGATCTGACCAACGAGGAATTGACTTCTGGTGTGGAACACCGGTTGCCCATGTTGGTAATGACCAGGTCTAGGATATTACTGCCCCTGGTGGGGGTGTGAATAAGTTGATCCAAGGCAGTGGAATTTATGAATTCCAGAAAACGTTGAGCAAAAGAGTTGGTACATGAGTAGTTTTCCCAGTTAATGGTGGGGTAGTTGAAATCGCCCATTATTAGGGTGTTAGGTTGTACCATAATACTTTCCAGTGTATCAAGAAATGAGGAGTGGGAATCCTGGGGCATGGTGGGGGGTCTGTAGCAAGCTACAATTTGGATTGCGGTCTTGCCCAGATTTAGTTGCACTTGGATAATCTCGGATGCATTATGCTGTTCAACTAGCCTGGAGGTGTGGATATCCTATATAAATATGGACACACCTCCACCTTTAGTGCTTTGTTCTGGGTTAGGTGGCCAAAAGGTGTGGTATAAATTATAGCCTGGTAATGCAGGGTAGCTCTCTGGAGCTTTGAACCAGGTCTCTGTCACTGCACAGATGTCGATGTTCTCCATTTTAAGAAGTGCCTTGACTGAGTGCGTTTTGAGGTTTAGACTTCTAGTATTGAGTAGCATTACCCTCAGATTTTGCTTGTTTGTACCTGTTATGGTGGTGAATTTGTCATTTGAACCTTGCCTAAAAAAGGCACTATACGGGTGGCAAGAGCCTTAGCCAGTATCCGGAATCCCAAGGGCGATAGATGCAAGCCATCTCTGGCAAAGCATCGTGGTCTGTCGATCATGTCATCCCAGGCAGACAAATACTAGATCCCCTTAGAATGACACCAGAAGCTTAGCCAATTGTTGAAGTCAATCATTTTGTCCTTGTACTGTGGCATCATTCTGGGTGATGGCAGGATGCTACTCAGGGCCAGGGTCATACCTGCCTGGGCTACAAGATCGGAGAGCTCCTCCATGTCTCTTTTCATGTAGTCCAGGGAGGTATGTCTCAGGTCATTCATTTTTCAAGCCCTCACTCACTACCTACCAAGAAAACCCATGGCAAACCAAAAAAAAAAAAACACATACCAACCAGGGGGGGGGGGGGGGGCATTCCTGTCCATTACATTATATGGCTTCATTTTGTTTGCATGTCACTGTTCACACCTGTGGCACATGTTTCCACTTATTCTGATGGACTCATCTTCTCATTTGCTTGGGAACTGTCAGTTTGTTAGCTTTGAATTTCTTGCCTTGGCCACAACTTATTTCTTACTTGAAAGGAAAATTAGACTGAATTTCTTTCTTTATTGATGATTTTTTTCTTTAGGTCATTTTCTTAGTATAACTGTTTTTTTTTTTCAGTATCTGCATTTCTAAGTCAGTGTCAGTCTCAGTACATCTTTGAAAGTCTTTGACTTTTTTCTATCACTTTTAACTGCAAAATTACTCAAATAATTTACAAACAATTATCTATAATTTCTCGTCAATTCTCTTGAGAATCCACAATTATTTGTTTTGTTTAATTGTGGGTAATTTCAATGGAGATATCTACAAAAAAAAAATCACATTCTCAAATAAGAGTTACTGCAAAGATAACAAAACAAATAAATCAGAGTTACAGATAGGTACTAAGAACATAGCATGTAGAGAGGTATATCTATTGTTTCAAGGGGTGTAGCAGTCTGAGTGAGTTGTTTTCTGCCAAGTGTAGATCAAAATACAAATAAAGTCAGAATACATAATAATAATAATAATTAAATAATAATAATAATAATACATGCATCACAGCAACAAGCTGAGAGATGGCCATATGGATTCAGCGCAATATGTCAAATTTCAGTAGTAGCAGCAAGCTTAGAGATATAGCAAATCAAGCAAATTAGTGTAAAGCAGCAGAAGCATGGCTCATTAAAGTGAGCAATAGTCTTGATTCAGGTGTCAAATATCAGAGATAGTCGCAATGGGCAAGAGACTTGAACAAGAAGGAAGGCTGCAGGTGAAGTAAGTACACAGACAGGCAGCTGAGCTTGGTGGATGAGCACTTGCTATTACCCAGAGTTGATGTTATTATGACTAGCTGCACAAAGACATGACATCCTACCCAAATTCAAACTAAAGCACAGTTTAGGTTCCAACTGACTAGCCTCAATCACTGCAGAAGCTTGTGTAATGGTGTAGTCTGCAGGTAAGTATATTATGTATATATTCTAGGCTCACCGGTAGTGCAGGCCACACATGCAGCTAGATTTTTGGCAGTGCTGTACATCCATGTTTAACTTGTTATATCTCTAGCCTAGCAGTAAACAGTCTCCTTCTCCACCTCCTTGATCAGCGACTATCTGCCCTATTCATTATTTCTGACCACATCTCACAGTTGGAGACACAAATGAAGGTGAGCCTAATCAGGAAAATTAGACCTAGTACCTGAATATCTGTATTAGAAATGTTTGTAAATACACCAGAAAATTGACAACATCTCTTCAACTAACACTGTTAAAACAGGATGCATCTTATTGATACGTATTGGTACAGAAACCTGTTGGAGCACCGTCTTAAACCTGTTTCATCTAGAGTTGCCAGTGGTTCTTAGCAGACAGAGACATAGTTCTTGGTAGCTGCACAGCTGCAGTTAAAGAGGCTTCTTGGTAAATATAGCTTGTTGACTGGCATCAGTAGTCAACATTATCGGTGGGCTGGATGGATAGTCTGTAATCAGAATATAGAATAATCAATGAGAGACTATGTGAAGATTTATAGGTTTTTGCAGATACTCCTTCTTAGTTTGAATATCCGGTATGACTACTAAAAAATGAACCAGTGAGTTAAGTTTATTTGTGGTGTCATCTAGTGTAGATCCAAACAGATAGGTGAGTAGAAAAGAAAGGAATGAAGGAAGGAAAGAGTTAAAAAACAAACACGGATTTGAAGTAAATAGACTACAAAATAAGAAAGAGACTTTAAAAATGACAGCAGTCAAGAAACAGAATTTGTTCAAATATTTAAGAACATAACATGATGTAGCATTCATGTCTTGCCTCATTTTTACAAACTGCTTGTAGTGCAGATAGATTACATTGTCTTATGTTTCTGTCCAAGATGTTTTGTGAGCATATAAAATACAGTTCTACAGCACAATCTGAACAAAATGTTTCAGGATTCCATGAAACACATACAATGTTTTCTTCAGTTTTAATAATATTACTTGCTAGGTAGAATGTATTTACACAGTCTTAAAATTCTGCACGTTTTTTTTTTTTTTTTGGTTTCCAGACTTTTTTGTACATTGTCAGAGACAGTCTATGAATTTGCTGCTAAACTTTTTTTTTAAAGGAAACCCTATGAATTTGCTACTGAAGTTTTAAAAGGGAATACATGCATGAACTCTTGTTTAGCCTTAAGGACAGTCATCTTTTTCTCGTGAAGGCATGTAATGTTTGCACTCATGCATGTGAATCATGTTCATGACTTTGTTTCTGTAAATATATTTGGATGTCCAAGAGTTCATTATCAGTTTGACTCAGGGTGTGTATTTGTTATTAGATTGTTTCATTTGTTTATACAAACATAAAATTTACTGCTAACCCACATCTTCTAATCTTTTGTTATAGTCTTAACTAGTTCATGTCAGTTACCATGGCCATATCCTTATTCGGGTACATTAGGATATTCCAGTGTTCCTTGTCTGTTTGTTTTTTTATTTATTATAAAACATTATAATTTTCAAAAGCAGCAAAGTATCTCACACCACAAGTTCTGCACCTGCATATACTCGTATAAATCCTGCCGCTTTGTGTTGCCATGCTGAAATAACAGATTTTGTCTGAAGCCATCTAATATGTCATGGTAGCTTTATTTATTGTCTGTTTGGTGATGGTGCTGGATCATGTAATGTGTATTTAAATTTGGTGGAAAATATAAGGAAAATTATAAAACTAAGAACATGTTTTAGTGAAGTGAACACAGAATCACTTGTAGATAACGCATCTTACCATATAGGCTAATTTGTGGGTTTTTGTATTCAGTTCAGAAGAAATATCCTAACGGAGATCTTCAGACGAGAGCTCTTCAGTCTCTAGAAAGGATGAATTTTGCCAGCATCACAGTAAAGGATTATTTGTCCATTTTTTTTTTACTTCTTGTTTTATTATTGGTTTGGGTACTTTATTTGTGCTTATAAAGAGAGTATGCATTTTGCCTTTTGCTGTTCACATTAGCTATCGTTCTTAAGGAGTAGAGTGATTGCAAATATCAGGTCTACTTGATTTCACGCCAGGTGACCTCACTGTAGTCTAAACTGCTAATCACAAAATCTTGCCACATCATCTGACCACTACTGTCAAAGACAATTTGAAAGCAGTTTTGCAGGGTGCTTTATCACCTTCACCCCTTCATACAACACGTTTGCTGTCCCACCCAAATATCCTACACCAGCTAAGAGAAAAAATATTTCTTTAATCTGAGTTGGTACATTTATGCACTAGGGGTATGGGGGCATTACCTTCCACCCCCACTTTAGTAGGTGCAGGGGGCACACATCCCTGCAAAAACATTATAATTCACATCGGTATTAATTAAATATATGGCAAAAGTCAACCTAATGGTGATAAAACTGATTTTAGGGATACATTTATCTTTATTAAGCTAAAGCAGACTCCAAATATCTGGGCAGATGGTCTGAAACATTTGTCTTTTAAAGCTTTATGGATTACCCTGTACCGTAAGTCTGAAAACGTAAGGTATTTTTAAAATTTATGCTGTAGTTCTAGACTTTAGAATATTGAAATTCAGTTTAAATGTTTTGTGGTTTGTGTTCGTATTAAAATTAATGCCATAAATACATACACTGAAATATTCATAGCTTGTTACTATTGCCATTTGTCTTGTTATGTCTTGTAATACCTTTTTTTCTTCCTTGCTTGGTCTCCTTGCCTTATACATGCTAGTGTGTGATGAACTTCTCACCTTGTTTCTTTTTTTCTGGGATTGTACCTTTGTCTAATTGATTTGCAGTCACTACAGTAAATGTCTCTCTGTGAGGGCTAGTTTATAAAATTATGAAGTTTTTCATAATTATTTCTTTCACTGTATTCATCTGTTGTGTATACCTTGTCTTCTAGGAACACTGAATATACACTTTTTGTGAGTTCTTGCAAAGGAAGACTTGTTGAAGAGTGTGAAATAAAGCAGGCTCAATAATTCAACATTTGTAAGAGGCACCATACTTTACTGACATTTTGAAAAAAGTGACATCTTCATTAAGGCTTTGGTGTTTTAGGGATGTCATGAGTTTACATGTTTTAAGATGTTGGTGAAGGAGTTGTTTTCTGAAACTAATATTTTCCTTGTTAATGGTAAGGCTAGCTTCATGAACTCCTTGAAAGCCAACTTCTAGAACATTCCCAGACATTTCTGGTGTATTTCTGTACATCAGACTAATTGGGTTCCTATCAGATCAGATCCTATCCTGCCAAAGACGCATTTTGTCGAATGTGTCTTGGTCGAACTTGGAATGTCGAAAAGGCAAAATGACGAAGTGGCATATAAGTGAATTCTTTCTCTGGGAAAGAAGTCACTTGGCTGCTTCCGTCACTTTGCCATTTTCGGCAACATAGTGCGATCTCAGAGTTGGTATATTTAAGTAATGCAGTGTTTTAATGTCTTTTTTTTTTTTTTTTTGGGAACAGCGATTTTTTTCCATGGGAAAAAAATTGCTGTTTTGGTTGTTCGATGTTTTCTGAATTCGAACCTTTGAGTTCGATATAACAACGTTCGATCATTTGATTGTTTGTTGTTATAATATAGACCCGACTAATTAACACCAACATTTCTTAATCTGGGAATTCCACTTAATCTGGGAATTCCAGGAAGTGCATGATGGATGTGTTTTGAAAGTTCACAGCTAATGAAATTTCAGAGATAAGCATTGTGTAGTTTTGCAGTCATGTCTGCATTGAGAACGTTGGTAGTGTGGTGATTAAAGTGCAAGTTCTTAGATCATGATGGTCTTAGTATAAACAGTTTGGAGAACATAGCTATACTATACAGATCATGAGAATGTCATCAACTGCTAGAGATATGTGTCTTTTTTCTTGCATAGTTGTATCTGACAGGTGTCTATACCTACAATACAATGTCTTATTTTGATACATTGGTTTTAATATTACCATAGCAGAAGACATTCATATTCTTCTACATTCCATGTTCTGAATGCTCGCTTAATCTTCTAGGCACTGTAGTCTGTTTTACTTTATTTAAGATATGAAAGTGGTGTCCTGTTATGGCTGGACATTGGATGGTCATCTGGATTGATGTAAAAAATAAACTTAATAAGGTCTACTGCATTCTGACTCTTTTTGTGAATTACATACAGAAAGTCTTCATCTCTTCTGGGAGATGTAGTCATCACATGATTTAATGAAGCACAACTTTCTTCATGTTTCACTACACCTACATCCTGCTCATGAAGTCTTTTTCCACTTTAGTTTAAAAACAAAGGTATCGGTTTGACTCATCAATGTATACGCTTCCTCAGCTGTACTTACAGTTTGCCCTGGATATCTTTTGGCAATTATCTATAGTACTTCTGGATTGAGAAAGGCAAAGTCCATCTTCTTCCCCTTAACTTTTGCATGTGTGGTTTTATGCATTAAATCCTCATTGTTATTGTATTGATGGTTTAATAATTCTGATTCACATACTCCAGTATGAAGGAAAATAATATTTTTTCCACACAGCTCTATGTATACTTTCCTATTTTATCACACCATGTTGATAAAAATGATAATCGTCTTAGACGACGTGTCTGTTGGCGCAATGTCTTTAAAATGATGGGATCAATACTGCACTGACAGCAGAACAAATTTTTACAAAGAAATGATGGTATTATGAAATTTTTTTTCAGACTGAGAAGTGACATGAAGAATACAGAAGTATTTTCGACAACATAAGATAGATGGGGAGAGAGATGACAGGGGGGAGTGCACAAGGAAATTGATAGTTATTTAATGTCTAGAGAGAATTGAAATAATTTCTGAGAGTTGTCTTTCAACGCTCATTCACTTACAGGCCAGTTATCTGTAGGAATCCTCAAGCAGGGGATCCTCTAGCACATTGGACAGGTTTTGGAGGATCCTTGCAGACAGCCCATCTGGTGCCCTTGCTTAAAACTCTCTTAATGAAGCCAGACCCCCTTTGGCCTTCTCCTTGTCTATTCTGGTGTCTTCTTATTATTCTCCTCTCTCTCTGCCTTTCCATTTTCCCAGAATGGTACCCCATTTTTACTTTTAAAGATTGAGTAAAGTATTTGTGCATTACTTTTGCTTTTTCAACCATCTTTGATCTCTTTCTAATCTTTGCTCAACCAAGTCAAGTATGCCTCCCATTTCATCTACTGTATAGCTAGACACACATTTGTTTGCTCCTTTTGACTCCTTCTGCTAATTTTCTTTCATCTCTTGTCTTCGATCCCTGCACCTCATCTGTTGCCATTGTGCTTGCCTTCTTGTATTGTGCTCTTTCTCCTCTCCATCCAATGGTTTCCATTTCTAATGTGCCCTACCTTTTGCCCTAATAGCTAGCCTCACCTTTCTTGTAGCCATATTGGCCTGCAGCTTTTCTTGTCTTTTTGTGTCATCTCAAACCCTTGTCTATAGCCCTCAGTACTGCATCTGAGAACCCTTTCTATAACATACTCCAAACAAAAACGGCAGCCAAAAAACAACCCGCTAACTGCCTCACTCACAGTAAAAATCAGCTGGACAAGACGAGCAATGGTAAAATCCAAAAAAGCTTTAATAAACAAACCAAATGTTGAGCGCTTTCACTCGCAGAATGCGAGCTTCATCAGAACAAATATACACTGGATACCAGTTGGTTAAATAGTAAAAAAGGCGCCAAAATAGGCGCAATCAATAAAATAAATAAAATGTGTGTTGAAATGCAAATACACATTATGCTAAAATACATTGCTAAAAATAAAATGCCACAATATAATTTGCGAAGCTGACTAATCCAATTATACGTTGAAGGAAGAGTATAAACATAAGTAATGCATAATATTAATACATTATTCAATCTAACATTAATAAAGGCTTGATGGACATACAATCATTGCCAGGGATTAATGATTGTATGTCAGAATGCCTTGTATAAGCATATTGAGACTTGTGGGGACAGGCATACATTTAGATTTAGGGTCATTGATTTGGTGATTCCCTCACTCAGATGTGGTGATATTAATAATTTTCTTGAAACTAAAGAATATCAATGGATAGTACGTTTGGGAGCTGATAGTCCTCCTGGCCTTAACAGTACGTAAGCATTAAACCAATTCTTATTGGAATACAACGCAAGTTGAAATGATACCTTTATTAACCTGTGCGTATGAGCATGTTTATACATTGATGTTAATAAGTGCATCTGTTGTGTACATGTATGTGTACACCTATGTTTTAATAATTTTAGAGTTTATATTAAACATATAGGTATATATGTATATTTTTATATTTTTATAATTAAGAATATATATGTGCTAGATATTGTTTTGAAATGTGATCATATATATGTATATGTCTAGTTTCTTTTTTAACAAATGCTTTTTTGCAGTGTGTTTCTTTAAATTTTTTAAATTGTACATTTGAATAAGTCATGTGACTTTGGCTGCAGTCACATGACTACTAGGCCTGTATAAAAGCAGTTGCTTTGTGTATATGTATGTATTTAGTATTGAGAAAGGGTTCATACCCGAAAGCTTTGCGTCATAAAGTGATTTGTTCTCAGCATTCCTTGTGTGATTTTGGATCTTTTTGCATGCTGCATCAAGCTACCAGCATTCTCTACCTTCTTCTGTTTTAAATGGACTTATCTTTGTTCTGGTCTTCCCACTGCTTTGCTCCCTTCACGCACTTCACTTCCTATTCTCAGACCTCATATTTAGTGTCTTATTTTATGTAGACTATTACATAAAGTGTAGTCCTCCTTTCTGTGTAATTTCTGAATAACCTATATCTGGGTGTCTCCATGTTTCAACCCTCCTATTACCTGCCTGTGTTTCTGTGATACTTACAACTCCCAACCTCTTCTTCTGCATTACTGCCGCAATCTCCTGTATCCCCTTACAATACATAGTAATATTATCTTATTATAGTCCTTTGGTATAGCATTTATGTTGTCTCTACTTTAGCTATATCTAACGCCTGATTACTTTCCCCCTTCTACATCTGTGGCACTTAAGATTTAACAGTACAGTAATTGACATGTAGTTTTTCAAATCATCTCTGAGCTGAGGATTTCACTGCTGCTGTTTCTGAATTTACAAGAAGGTTGCATCTGGCAGACAGCTTGTTTGAATGCCAAGTTTCCCTTTCCTCCTCCAAATTCCAAGCCCTTCTCTTTTGTCTACTGCTGCAGACATTTTCTTCCTAGTCCTGTTCTTCATTAATGTGCTGGCTCTGGCAAAGGTAGCACTTCACAGAATGTTACCTCCAAACCCCTAGCCAGGCATCTCTTTGCCACTTCCATGAGTATGCTTGCCATTACCATGACTGTCTCCATTGACAAGTAATTGGTGCCAACATGCACCACAACATACATCCTTCAGTTTCCCTGTGTGGTCAAGTTTGGCACCTCCTCCTGTGTTTTGCAAAGTATGAATCCTAATACTGGGTTCTCTATAATCCTGTTTCCCCTGTCTCTTTTGCAAAGATTCCTTGGTGACTGAACCTGCAGTCTTCAAAACCTCCTTTTGTCTTCAAATACTGGAGCTCACCTCCTTCACTTTCTGTCCTTTGCTCCTACTCCTCATCTTTATGAATTTTTGCCATCTAGTTCTTCTATCCTCCGTTATTTCAATTACTTGTACTAGCTGTCCTATTTCCTGTGATATGTCTCATCCCTTTCCAATCCCTCTGACACTCTTTCTAGAAGATGTTTCAACTTTTCTCTTCCTTTTACCCTCTGTCCTCACATTTGGCTTTATATCCCCTACTTCTCACTCTGCTCACATCCTTTCTGCTTTGACCACCATGTTGTGTTTGAAAATGGCCATCTTCTGATCTATCTCCCTTTCCATACTCACCATTACTAACTGAACCAGCCTTTCAACCTCATTTTCTTCTGCTTGTCATCATTTTCATATTTGCATCCTCTACTTTCTCTGTGCCACATTGCTTGCCTATATTATTTATAGGCCCATAGGTTGCTGCTAGGAATGGATTAGTTAGATCATTTGTAGCCTAGCTACTGCAATCCCCATTACCTGTTACCCTTTCCATGAAGGTTTGTAGTGTGAGACTGGCAAAGTATTTGAGATTTCCAATCTTGTTATCAAAGATCTGTTTGAAGCTGGTGAGAGAACTGCTTTTTTAATATGAAAGTTAGTCTGTTCTAGAGGGGGGAAATTCTTTGAGTTATCCATCTTTCCATCAGGTTAGTATTATGTCACCATGAAGGTAAAGGTCTTTAGTACTGGAATTCATAGTATTGTCAGCACTGCCAATGTGAAAGAGGTTGCTCAGCAGGACGTCATCTGAGGCCTTGTATTCAAGGCAGAGATCACAATAAGGGTGAAACAGAGAAAGGAGATAGAGCTGTAAGGCATTCTGCAGTGATCGTGCAATTCAGGTGTCAGTAGGATGTTACTAGAGAAATGTCTGAGGGTGTCACTAGGCTTTAATGAGTTTAGAAAATGTTTTTTTTTTTTTTTGAGTTGGGTCATATATCCTGATATACCCTAATAGGTACATGCCAAAGGGAGTGTTGTATTCAATTATAGGCATAATAAAGGAGGAGTAGCAAGGTCTGACAACATCCTTGGACCCGAATGATATACCTTTAGTAATCAGATGGACAAAAAAGCATTTTGTAATGACTCTCGGTACATGGTGGTCAATGGAGAGCTCACTGACAGCAAATGCGCCAAGACTCTGATAAGTGCGTCGGTTTTAAAAGGTGTACAAATGCTGCAGTCGGAGCAAGGATGTTCCTGTTTGTCAAAAGGAACAATGCTAAAAATGTTGGCATCTATCATTCCTAATACCAAACTTGTCCAATACGCGGATGATTTCACCATAATTTGCTGTGCTCAGTCCCTCCCCAAACTCAAGCAACTAACACAAGATGCCTTCTCTTGTATCGAGTCTTGGATGCTGAATAATCACCTTGCTCTCAATTCATCCAAAACCAAAATCATGATCTTTACCCCATATAAAAACACCTCTATCAATAAAAATTCCTTCTCCATAGTCAGTCGTAATAAGATTCCCATTGAAATTGTCTCCCATACAAAACTTCTAGGTGTTATCATTGATGAACATTTAAAGTCTGACATTCATATACAAACTAGTATTAAGAAAACACACCAAAAGCTCGGAATGCTGTATAGTCACAGCCACTATATCACTCCCTCATCCAAACATATATTCCCTATTTCCTACCTCATCCCCTCTCTCTTTTATGGAGCCCCTCTCCTCACCAACCTTCAGTCCTCCCTAAAATCAAAACTATCATCCTGCTACAATAAAATCTCTAAGCTTGCTACTGGGAACAAATCCTTGTCCCACCACTGTGATGCACTCCAATCCTTGAACAGGCTGGAACTCTCCCACTATCTCTCTTACATTCAACTGCTAACTGCTCACAGACTAATTTTCAAACCCACTAACCACCCTTCACTCTCCTCCATACTCACCTTGCATCATCCTGACAGACTACTCAGGTCCAGTAACCAGAACCTCCTCAAAGTGTACAAACGCTAACATGCACCTGGGCAATTTCTTCTGTCTTTCTCCCATGCTTTTGTATGGAATTTACTTTGCCCCACATACAAATCACCCCAAGCCACTCTGCCTTCAAGACCATGCTCCATTCCCATCTCTTTTCTCACTGGGAATGCTCATGCTCTCACCCCACCTGACCCCTATATAATTTATGCTCCCCCATCCTTTTTATTTCTCATTTTTCATAACTCACCGTAGTGACTCCCTTCATTTCATTTCCACTCCCTCTCCCTTTTTCCCTTTCTCATAACTCACCCTAGAGACTCCCCTCATTTCATTTCCACTCCCTCTACCTTTTTTCCTTTCTCATAACTCACCTTAGTGACTCCCTTCATTTCATTTCCACTCCCTCTCCCTTTCCTCCTTTCTCATAACTCACCCTAGAGACTCCCCTCATTTCATTTCCACTCCATCTCCCTTTTTTCCTTTCTCATAACTCACTTTAGTGACTCCCTTCATTTCATTTCCACTCCCTCTCACTTTTTTCCTTTCTCATAACTCACCTTAGTGACTCCCTTCATTTCATTTCCACTCCCTCTAACTTTTTTCCTTTCTCATAACTCACCTTAGTGACCCCCTTCATTTCATTTCCACTCCCTCTCCCTTTCCTACTTTCTCATATCTCACCCTAGTGACACCCTCATTTCATTTCCACTCCCTCTCCCTTTCCTCCTTTCTCATAATTCACCCTAGTGACTCCCCACATTTCATTTCCACTCCCGCTCCCTTTTTTCCTTTCTCATAACTCACCCTAGTGACTACCCTCATTCCATTTCCACTCCCTCTCCCTTTTTTCCTTTTTCATAACTCACTCTAGTGACTCCCTTCATTTCATTTCCACTCCCTCTCCCCTTTTTCCTTTCTCATAACTCACCCTAGTGACTCCCTTCATTTCATTTCCACTCCCGCTCCCTTTTTTCCTTTCTCATAACTCACCCTAGTGACTCCCATCATTTAATTTCCACTCCCTCTCCCTTTTTCCTTTCTCATAACTCATCCTAGTGACTCCCTTCATTCCATTTCCACTCCAGTTCCCTTTTCTCCTTTCTCATAACTCACCCTAGTGACTCCCTTCATTCCATTTCTACTCCCTCTCCCTTTTCTCCTTTCCCATAACTCACCCTAGTGACTCCCTTCATTCCATTTCCACTCCCTCTCCCTTTTCTCATTTCTCATAACTCACCCTAGTGACTCCCATCATTCCATTTCCACTCCCTCTCCCTTTTTTACTTTCTCATAACTCACCCTAGTGACTCCCTTCATTCCATTTCCACTCCCTCTCCCTTTTCTCATTTCTCATAACTCACCCTAGTGACTCCCTTCATTTCATTTCCACTCCCTCTCCCTTTTCTCCTTTCTCATAACTCACCCCAGTGACTCCCTTCATTTCATTTCCACTCCCTCTCCCTTTCCTCATTTCTCAGAACTCACCCTAGTGACTCCCTTCATTCCATTTCCACTCCATCTCCCTTTTCCCTTTCTCATAACTCACCCTAGTGAATCCCTTCATTTCATTTCCACTCCCTCTCCCTTTTTTCCTTTCTCATAACTCACCCTAGTGACTCCCCTCATTTCATTTCCACTTCCTCTCCCTTTTTTCCTTTCTCATAACTCACCCTAGTGACACCCTCATTTCATTTCCACTCCTTCTCCCTTTCCTCCTTTCTCATAATTCACCCTAGTGACTCCCTTCATTTCATTTCCACTCCCTCTCCCTTTTTCCTTTCTCATAACTCACCCTAGTGACTCCCTTCATTTCCATTTCCACTCCCTCTCCCTTTTTCCTTTCTCATAACTCACCCTAGTGACTCCCTTCATTCCATTTCCACTCCCTCTCCCTTTTTCCTTTCTCATAACTCACCCTAGTGACTCCCTTCATTTCATTTCCACTCCTCTCCCTTTCCTCCTTTCTCATAACTCACCCTAGTGACTCCCTTCATTTCATTTCCACTCCCTCTCCCTTTCCTCATTTCTCAAAAGTCACCCTAGTGACTCCCTTCATTTCATTTCCACTCCCTCTTCCTTTTTACCTTTCTCCTATCTCACCCTAGTGAATCCCTTCATTTCATTTCCACTCCCTCTCCCTTTTTCCTTTCTCATAACTCACCCTAGTGACTCCCCTCATTTCATTTCCACTTCCTCTTTTTCCTTTCTCATAACTCACCCTAGTGACTCCCTTCATTTCATTTCCACTTCCTCTCCCTTTTTCCTTTCTCATAACTCACCCTAATGACTCCCTTCATTTCATTTCCACTCCCTCTCCCTTTTTCCTTTCTCATAACTCACCCTAGTGACTCCCTTCATTTCATTTCCACTCCCTCTCCCTTTTTTCCTTTCTCATAACTCACCCTAGTGACTCCCTTCATTTCATTTCCACTCCATCTCCTTTTTCCTTTCTCATAACTCACCCTAGTGACTACCCTCATTCCATTTCCACTCCCTCTCCCTTTTTCCTTTCTCATAACTCACCCTAGTGACTCCCTTCATTTCATTTCCACTCCCTCTCCTTTTTCCTTTCTCATAACTCACCCTAGTGACTCCCTTCATTTCATTTCCACTCCCGCTCCCTTTTTTCCTTTCTCATAACTCACCCTAGTGACTCCCATCATTTCATTTCCACTCCCTCTCCCTTTTTTCCTTTCTCATAACTCATCCTAGTGACTCCCTTCATTCCATTTCCACTCCAGTTCCCTTTTCTCCTTTCTCATAACTCACCCTAGTGACTCCCTTCATTCCATTTCCACTCCCTCTCCCTTTTCTCCTTTCTCATAACTCACCCTTGTGACTCCCTTCATTCCATTTCCACTCCCTCTCCCTTTTCTCATTTCTCATAACTCACCCTAGTGACTCCCATCATTCCATTTCCACTCCCTCTCCCTTTTTTACTTTCTCATAACTCACCCTAGTGACTCCCTTCATTCCATTTCCACTCCCTCTCCCTTTTCTCATTTCTCATAACTCACCCTAGTGACTCCCTTCATTTCATTTCCACTCCCTCTCCCTTTTCTCCTTTCTCATAACTCACCCTAGTGACTCCTTTCATTTCATTTCCACTCCCTCTCCCTTTCCTCATTTCTCAGAACTCACCCTAGTGACTCCCTTCATTCCATTTCCACTCCATCTCCCTTTTCCCTTTCTCATAACTCACCCTAGTGAATCCCTTCATTTCATTTCCACTCCCTCTCCCTTTTTCCTTTCTCATAACTCACCCTAGTGACTCCCCTCATTTCATTTCCACTTCCTCTCCCTTTTTCCTTTCTCATAACTCACCCTAATGACTCCCTTCATTTCATTTCCACTCCCTCTCCCTTTTTCCTTTCTCATAACTCACCCTAATGACTCCCTTCATTTCATTTCCACTCCCACTTCCTTTTTCCTTTCTCATAACTCACCCTAATTACTCCTTTCATTTCATTTCCACTCCCTCTCCCTTTTTCCTTTCTCATAACTCACCCTAGTGACTCCCCTAATTTCATTTCCACTCCCTCTCCCTTTTTCCTTTCTCATAACTCACCATAGTGACTCCCTTCATTTCATTTCCACTCCCTCTCCCTTTTTTCCTTTCTCATAACTCACCCTAGTGACTCCCCTAATTTCATTTCCACTCCCTCTCCCTTTTTTCCTTTCTCATAACTCACCATAGTGACTCCCCTCATTTCATTTCCACTCCCTCTCCCTTTTTCCTTTCTCATAACTCACCCTAGTGACTCCATTTCATTTCCACTCCCTCTCCCTTTTTCCTTTCTCATAACTCACCCTAGTGACTCCCCTCATTTCATTTCCACTCCCTCTCCTTTTTTCCTTTCTCATAACTCACCCTAGTGACTCCCCTCATTCCATTTCCACTCCCTCTCCCTTTTTTCCTTTCTCATAACTCACCCTAGTGACTCCCCTCATTTCATTTCCACTCCCTCTCCTTTTTCCCTTTCTCATAACTCACCCTAGTGACTCCCTTTATTTCATTTCCCCTCCCTCTCCCTTTTTTCCTTTCTCATAACTCACCCCATTCACCTTTCACTGTTCTACTCTCCTCCTCTAATTCTTCCTACCTCTCACCTCATGAAACTTTGAGTGCATAAATGCCTGCACTCCAAATTATACTTATGTACTCCAAAATACTTATGTTTTAATTTCATTCAATGCTTTGTTACAACACCTTTCTCAAATGTTATTATTCTGTCTTCTGTATTAGTGTTTTAATAGTTTTTGAAAATTGTATTGTACTTGTTAACTTTGTTGATATTAGCTTTGTAATAATTGTATATGGACCTTTTATCCCCGAACATCCATTGAAAATGGGCTCATTCTGGCCCAATGAACTTTCCCAGTTAACAAACTGCAAATAAAATCTAGCCAAGCCCATGATCAAGGAGCCATTTGTTTGTTTGTTTGTGCATGTTAGACCTTTATGTAGAATCTTGGAGTCCATTGGCTAGTTGGTTTCTTCTATTTTTCTCCATTCTACCTTTTCCTACTCGCCATTGTCTATTGGATTCTTTTTACTTCTTCTTCACTTCCACTTTCTGGCATTGTAGGGAGCCAAAGCACACCTTGGCAAGCAATGAGCATGTGAGCTGAAATAAACCTTGATAATATGACAGTCAGTCACACTGAGGCAAGACAAATTCACATAGCAAACACACACACACACACACACACACACACACGCACACACACACACATAGAGGGCAATTTTAAGCATAGCCATTTCACACTATTTATGTGCTTTTAGATCTGATATGAAACCAAATTTCCCAATACAAATTTACATTTTGACAGTGTGGCTTGCAAACTCCACACAAAAGGTACCTCATCCTAGGTCCTGAAGTAAAGAACAAAGCACCCAGTGGCAGTAATGGTAAGGCCTGCAGAACTGTATCATACCCAGCTAAACATTTCTGTGTAAATGAAATTAAGAAAGCACGTATCACAGAAATAATGAATACTAATCTAAACTGTTTGTGTCATGAGTTTCCTAAATTAAGGGAAATATAGATATGCACTGAGATTGTTGTTTTAAAATAAGGTCTTTATGAACAATTTGTTTTATATGAAATAGAAAATGATAAGCTATAAGATAAAACATTTCTAATAGCACTTGGCAGCCTGAAAGAGAACATGTTTTCCCTGCCTGAATATCTTCAAAGCAAATGTTATTTATTTTCCCATTGGACTTTATCCTTTGAAATGACACACAATAAATAGTTTTCATTTGGCCTGCGTTTGTTTGTTGTTACTGAAAAGTAAACTCGTTTGTTTGACTTCATCCTGTTTAAACAGCAGGTGGGTCCCTTGACTACAGAGTGTCAGTGTTGTCCTCAGACATGACACTCAGAGCTTGCCACACTACAGCTACTTCAACAAATATATACAGTCTTGCTTCTTCACAGCCTCCCTGAGTTTGCTGCTTTTGCAAAAGAACTGCAATAAATCATTAAGTACTGAGCTTAAGTGAAACAATGAAAGAAGAGTCTTCTTCTGTCAGGCAGTTGCAGATTTGTTCAGTGGTTAGGTAATTAGTATGAAATAGGTAACAGCAAATATGTGCAAAGGTACACATGCAGACAGACACATGCACACATGCATATACTCTCACATATACATCCACATGCACAAAAGACATTTACTTAGCCAGTTACTTGCTTGGTTGCAGCAGTGATAGTGATTAGATGAGTTGTTTAACTGAAGCATTGCTTCATCAGAACTTGTCCTGATGCTTGATGTGTTTATGGAGATCATGATCTTTTCCCCCAAACCTGCGTGATCTCAGATAGATATATTTAAGTTTGTGGGATTGGGGTGGTGCAGCCCCACACAGGATAGGAGGTTCTAGGACCATGTCCTTCTTCTAAAACATGTTTAAGTTTTGTTTTGGGGCTTGGTTACATAGTTTTACTATAGTTTAGTAGCATTTTTGTTTTGGAAAATTGCAGTATAGTGGATAAGTGTTTTTTTCCCACTGTTTTTGTGACATATTTGGTTTGTTTTTATGTATATGTATGTGTTGTTGGAGGTAAAGGCATCCAGTACAATTGCATTTGCTGTAATTGGGATTTGATGCTTTGGACTCAATGAAAAGTACATTCAGTGTAATGCCATAGTTCCACATACTCATATACATACACATGCACATGTGCACTCGACATATACACACACGGAAACACTTTATAATCTCAAAATACTGAAATGTCGAATTTCAGTATCTCGAGACTATAAAGTCAAAGTTTTGAAATAGCAAAAGTGCATAATCACGAATTTGAATACCTCAAATTCATGGTTATGGCTTTACGCTACATAATGCCTGGGGTTGTATGTGGATGGTGTGTGGATTTAGGTGCAATGTCAGGTAAGTGAGTGTTTTATAAGGGTTTTAGGTGGGAGTTTGAGTGTATATGAGTGTGCTGATATGTGTGATGTGTGTGTTTGTGTGTGTGTGTGTGTGTGTGTGTGTGTGTGTGTGTGTGTGTGTGTGTGTGTGTGTGTGTGTGTGTGTGAGGGACTGTAGAATGTGTGTGTGTGTGAGTTTGCTTTTGTTTTCTGTTTATGCGATCTCAGAGTTAGTATATATAAGTACGGGGATGTGGGGGTGCAGGGGGCTTGCCCCCTGCTTATTTGTGATGTAAATTTGTGGATGTGTATTGTTTGTTTATTTTGTGGTGTGTGTGTTGTGATATATGTGTGGTCTGGTGTTTGCTGTGTTTTCGGTGATTAAACTTTTGTAGTTTTGGGCTTCGCAGTTTTTGGCTTTCAGTGTTGTGTGGATTCGATTTCATGGTCTCAAAAAAATGAAATTTGAGATTTCAGTGTTTCGAGATTATGAAGTGAATCCATACACACACACACCTGTACATTCAATTATTCAACTGTAAAAGAGGAAACACCTCTTATTACAGGAACAGTCACTGAATAGCTGTAAAATTATACACTCATCTTCACAGTATATATCTGAAGTCTGCGAGAATGAAAGCCATGTCTGGAGGCTGTTGTTTATTCACTACAGCTTGCACTAGCAGTTAGGAGGTAGTGCGCTAATATCCCATCACTGTGTATCACAGACATTTGTTCACAATCTGTTTTTCTAGTTTTGTGCACTAAATACATACATGAATTCATATAATTCATTCTATGCTGATGTGTAAGTAACCTTAATGAACTATTTTACTGAAAGTACTGCATTTCAGTCCCTCAGAAAACTAAGCTACTTTTTTGTTTAACTTGTTGACCACTTAGTCCAACTGAGACTTCAGCCTTTTTACAGTGGAAGAACAGGCTAGACTACCAGTACAAACATTCCATCAGTATAAAACAGCTACATCACAAATGTTTGCGTGAAGTCTGCTTGACTTTGTAAATGATATTTAAACATGGTGCTGCGGTAGCGTTGTCGCCTCACGGTTCGACTTTCAGTGAGCGTCTTCTGCGTGGAGACATGCATAAATGGGCATACCTTCTTTGAAGGTTGTGCATCAGGGCTGACAACTCTGTATGTAAAAATCAATTGCCAATCATTAGCGGACCGGAATTCCGCTGTGGCGACTCCTACCCAGGAAAAGCCGAAAGTCACAACAACAACAATGGCCTGGACAGTGTGTTTGTTTAAGTAAAGCATAACAATACAACAAGATGAAATATTACAAGAGAAAATCATCCTATGACATTAATATGGCAGAAATCCAGACAGGTTAAATGTTAGCAAGTAGTAAATTTCAGAATAAGGTTCAGTAAACGAAGATGGACTGGGGGCTATAAAAGCAAACACTAGACACTGAAGATGCAACAGTTACTATACAATATGGAATTCTTAAATAAATTGAAGTAAGCTCAATAATTGAAATATTGTGTATTGAGACAGTTACCACATATACAAATGTTGCATATTTATTGATTAGTTTCCCGATAAACCCAAATGGCAGAGAAGAAAGTGACGTAATTACATTTTGAGTCAGGAGCTCTCAGGGAACCTAGGGTACTGTAAAATGAGAAATGAGAAAATAACTTTTTCTTTAAGGTAGATAGGAGAGAAGATATGGTGTAAAGGTACTTTATGAGTGCAGTAGAATTGTAATGCAATCATATATAATTTGTTATGCAGTATGATACAGTAGACAAAGGCTAGTATGACAGAAATACTGAAAAGTGAAATGATTTCAGTACAACTAAGTTATTAAATATTTTAATGGGAAAACTTACCTCAGAATCTGTACACATTCATTTCCAATCAATATTCTGTACAAAACATGTATAAATCAATATATGTAAGATTTTAGCAGCCATTGCCCAGTAGCTATATATGCATGATTGATCTGCTAGCTAGAAATAGATGTTAAGTGCAAGGCAATGTTTTGTTGATCTAATTAGAGGCTAACATCTGTTAACTGTGAATCACTTTCTGACAAAGTGAAATAAGTTGGCAAACAGTTTAGCTCATCAAATGTCAGCTTTTTGTGATCACATTTATGCAAGGCTTTTGTGACAGAGCCCTTCTAATCTTTTTGCTGTTAAAAGACACACAAAACAAGCAAATATTGACATTCTGTGCACACATTGTAGCTTTAATACTCTACTCATGTTTAGCTCAATTCCAATCAACTAATAAGAGCCAATGTGGTTACAAGAATTTGTCATTAATTTTCACTTAAAATTGGAAACAGCCCACTGCATGCCTGCAATGTACTAAATTTAATCAAGGTTTGTTTAGAAAATTTAGCACTGACTGGATAATTGGCATCAGTTCAGCCACTGGGAGTAACAAATGCTTATGATATTTTTCTTTAATTAAACACAGAATATTACCCTTATTCCAAATCTGAATTTGTTATTACTCTGGGAAGCACACATTATTGCCTTGTACTGAATTATGAACACCATGGGCATACATTATTGTGTGATTGCTATTACATATGGTAATCTTTAAATTTCCACAAGTGCTTCATCATAATGACAGTTTCCTTCAGCACATGTTACCTTTTGTAATTTCCTTTGGTTTCAGGTTTTCCGATATTTACCTGGAGACTGTAATTTTGAAAAATACTTTATAGTGCACAGAAATAAAGCAACTTTTATGTTTTAAAGAAAGTAAGCAATAATGAAATGTGGCTTATCTATTAACAAGAATGAAACAGTGTGTTTACTCTATGTCTCTAGTTAAAAAACATGAAATGTGTGCCTCAGTTTCAATCCCCAAAAGCACAATGTTAACTAAGCAAGCAGAATATCTCCTTAGCATTCCAAGTAATTTTCTATCGTTCCTATCAAGATATTTTTTGAGTAAACAGGATGCTTTTAATTGAGTTGTTATATAATATATATATAAATATATATATATATATATATATATATATTCACACACACACACACACACACACACACACACACACACACACACATATATATATATATATATATATATATATATATATATATAGGCTTGATTCATGTGTTATAGGTAGAGGCTCTGTCATTAATTTTTAAATTTTTAAGGAGAAAATTATTTCCAGTACAAGTTTTCTGAGGTAAACCAATACATTTTCAGAAAACTGCAACAGTTGTCTAGTTTTAGAAATAAATAAGTAATCACAAGATTTTAGTTCAGTAGTTTATTAAAAATCTACATTTATACATAATTATTTATATTTTAGTAGTAATCATCCTAAATGTGTGAAAATTAATGTTCTTAGTGGACAATTCACTTGAGTTTCCAGGGTTACAACAAATAATACACAGTTTTTGAAAAAAAAATTGTATTCTTAAATTAATGTTTAAAGAAAGAGGTTAAAGGAAGAATTTAACAAGAAACACTTTACAGCAGGTAACTGAAGAAAGAAAATTCAGATTTCCACCACTTTTGAAAGCTTGTTGGAATTTAACACAAAGCCGATATTAAAAGCACTAATAGTTTTAATAGTAGAACATTTTTTGTACCAAAGTATTTGGCAGATTTAGAAGCTGTTAGAAAAATAGTGAGTGAAAATTATTAACGGTAACTGATAATTGTGTACATTACTGGTGAACAACCAAATTTCGAGTAGAAAAAGGATATGAATATCAGGTTCTTAGAATCAAGGTTTGTTGCAGTACACAAACAATTCCAAAAGGAAAAAAAAACACACCTTAACTCCTCCAGCAAGCTCAAACAGGAATTGACAACTGTAATGTTAAATGCTGAAGATATACAAGCAGAGCAAAAAGCTGAATGAACTGTACAGCACTGCTTTTACCTCAAATTAAATAAAGTTTATTCACAAAGTACAACATTTTAGCACTTTTTCTTTGCTAAAGAAAGCATCATCAGAGAGACACATTTGGAGCAGGTTCTCTGTGTGCTCTTGGGGGAAATTGTTCTTGATGCAGAGAACTACATTAAAATACTGTGTAAGTTCATTCCTGCTCTTAGTGACTGTCTCTCACCATTGTCAGTGATGAGGACTGAGGCTCCTTAATTACTACCTTGGGGTAGAGAGGTCATCAAACTTGCTATGCATCAAGAGTTGTCTATATAGAAAACTATGTAGCATATTACAACTTCAGTGTCAAGAAAATGACTGTGAGGTTATAAGAAATCATTTATGAGCATTTATATGGTATAATGTATAAACGTTAGGACAATGCACTACTTAATCACAGTTTGGAGTGTGCTCATTTTAGGAAGCTTAAGTTTTCTCTATTAGAATAAATGGTGATAGATGGAAAAGAGAACTTGCAGTTTAAGAAAAGTGAAGGGGGAGTTTATTAGAAGTTGTTAAACACAACTGTGAACTTCAGTGGAAAGCAAATTACCCTGCATGTTCAATTGAGTACATTAATAATAAGTGTTTATTAAAAAAGAGACTTTTAAAATAGATATCACATCAGGTCTCTACAAAAATGTGCCTGGCTGTCGAGTTTGCATATTAGGTATATTGATTATGATAATGTTTATGCTAGGACTCTATTTTTATAGCTATCTCTCATTTTTTATCAGATTGCTTAGTTAATATATTATAAATATTGAAACAGTTTTAACAACTTTTGTAAATATTTCTATATTTTTTATTGTTGTTTTCCTGCACATGTAAAAATGATCTGATAAGTTGATGCAAATGATCATTTGACAAATTTTTAAATGGATTCATTTTTTTATTCTGAATTGTTCTGAAGAAGTCTTAATAATTGACATAACAAAAACATTTTAATAAGTTCCACTGCCTTTTTTTATAATGTGTTTTGTGCGTTATTAAATGTTAAACTTAGCTTTAACCCCCCCCCCTTAACTGTACAAGTGCAAAGTGACAGGATTAATGCATGTGCATTGTTATGTTTGGGAGGGTGGCCTAATGGTTAAGGTGTTTGCCTTACAAACACAAGGTGCAGGGTTTGAGTCTCACAAGGGATAATTGGCTAGGCTTACAATGGCTTGCAAGGGCAGTTAACCTAGTACTAACCTATGAACCTATGAACCTATAGCCAAATATCTGTTAGTCACAGCGGTATGAAAACTTAAAAAAATCCCAGCAAGAAGCTTTATTTAAGTTTGTCATTATGTAGAATATTTTATTCCTCCTGTGACTTGCACTCCCAGCTTTCATTATGGAATGATTACAAACCCTTAACTGCTTAACCTTCTCCTTGTTCTTCCTGACTCATTTGCTAATGGTGCAGATGGATTGCAATCCAGATGCTTAAAGTTCTACGATCTAGTGCTATCAATTCCTCTTTCTTTATTTATGGGTTTGTTGACTGAGTTAGTCCTATTAGTCCATGGCCTCTTTTCAGCGGAGACTCAAGGTGATATTCATACTGACGATGGGAAATTTGGCCAGAGCACTAGAGAAATTCCCCAGACACATCTACTAGGAGTAGGATACAAACAACTACAAGCTGAAGTAGTAAAATGTGCAAAAAAAGAATGGCTAATATAAATTTAATGAATGCGAATGGGCCCTTCTAAACCTTTTTGCTGTTACAAAAGCATACAAAACAGGCAATGCTGACATGTGGTATATACACTGGGATTTTAGTTAACATATTAAAAATTAAATTAAAAGGTTATTATGTAAATAGGATCATTGTGTGGATTTAGATATAACATTTGTAAAAGACATGCATTTTGTAATATAGAGCAAAAATAAATCTAAGGCTATGGGGAAAGTATTATACGGAACTTTGGTAATGGCAAATATTTAGGATTAGCAGTATTAATCAAAAACGAAAACATCAAAGCAATGGATGCTATAGCTGGAATTCTGGGAAGGATGGTGGTAGTGATAAAAGAATATGTGAGAAAGCAATACAGGTAGAAAACAAAACAAGAATATTTACAAAAATGAAGCAGTTTGTGTTAATTAACATGGACATTATAGTCATAGGTAATTTTAATTGTAAACTATAAAAACGGTAGAGTAAATACCATGAAACATATGAATATGTAAGGACATGAAATATGTAAGACATAATTTAGGAAGGGATGGGTATTACACATTCTTTCACCGTGAAACATCAGACACCAAAAACATGAATATCAGAAATGCCAAAACCTAACGCCCGAAATACAGAAGGGTAAAATAAAACTTAACTGCAAGTATTTTTCTTGCTAGAGCCAAGCCCACTTCATACCCTAATGTGGGAGTCATGCCTCCTGCCAAATTTATGTATGCCAACTCCATAATCACACCAACTTGAAGAAATGAGAAAGTCACTCCCCACCCTCAAAAAAGGGGGTCTATGTTTGTTCATCGAATAAAACTAGCATCATATGGCTAATACTCAAATGTTAAACCTTGAATGTTAATATTACCAAAGACATTTATTTTCTTAAGTAAAATCATTGAATGGCCATAGTTGACCAACATTGTCAAGATCTGATGATGCTGTGCACCTTGTAAATCAAGTTGGGGGGCTGTTCCCCCCATACCCCCAACTATATATACCAACTCCAAGATCGCACTACAGTGGGGAATAGGGCAAATTATTAAAAGGGTTTGTTCAGCTTAACTTATGCGTCATAGTACTTTCTAGTTGTTGGCCAACTATGGCCATTCTATGATTTTTATTTTCAAAGATAAGTGTCTTCAGTAATATTAATCTTTCAAGTTTAACATTCGATTATTAGCCATTTAATGTTAGTTTTATTCAATGAATGAACATAGACCTAAAAAGGGTACCCTGCCAATGCACATTTAGGAAACAAGCCAACAATGACTTCCTGTAGAAAACAGCAATTGTCATTCTGCTCCTTGGCATCTCGTACTTTAGGCAATTGATATTTGAGAAATCACACTTCTTCCACTTGTAGAACACCCTGCTATACATATATCAAAGGAAATACTAAGACAGAAATCGATGATATAATGATGTCTGATGGGTTGTATGAGATAGAAGTGTGAAGAAAAACTGCAAATTTTGTAAATCATTTGACAATGTGGGTAATAATAAGGGAAATAAGGAGATAAAAGAAGGTTATTTAAAAATACTCATGAAAGATCTTAGTAAGGCAGAAGAGTTGAAAAGTGAATGACAAGTATTATGGCAGGAGCACTTACCTTACCTCTCTGTATGCCTTATACAGATGATATAACAGTCATAACAAGAAATACAGTATGGATGAGGGAAGTGAGACTAAAGACTGAGAAGGCCCCATCCTAGGCCCCAGACTATGGGAATACTTCCTTCTAACTTACTGCCACGGAGTTCACCAATAAGTGCTCATTCACCCCCTGGAATAAAATTAGATGAATGCAACTATCACCATCCACTTCGTAGTTCAAGCGTTTATTGCAAAATATAACTGAGATAAAAACTAAAATAAAAAGCTGAATGAATATATAACCAATTGTTAAGCGCTTTCACCCATGAAATGGGCTTCTTCAGAACACTCCATAGTTCGTTGTTACTTCTTAAATAATTTATTTGGCACCAAAATGCATTCAAATTCTTAAAGGTATATTGCGCTCCAAAGCATCCTATTTTGAATATTCCATAGGATGTAAACACACATTCCGAATGTCTTATTCAACAAATTTATTAAATATACAAATTTCACCTGATCTAACCATTTAGAAACACTTACAAACATTAAGACATGTTTATGAAAATCATTGCTGAACTGTCATATTATAATATACTACTATGATTAATAGGTCTTCATTTTTAAATGTCATATTATCTAAATCTATTCAGCATAAACCCATAAAAAACATATAAAAAAAACATATAAAAAAACAGCATATAAAAAACAGCATAAAAAACAGCATGTTAACTAAATCAATCACATAACCATATAATTATGAATCATCGCTGCAAGCCGCTGAAATCTAAACTGTACTGTCAGCATGCTATTTTACACAACGATGCCTTCAAAGTTCATCTACCAAAATGTGTATGTAAAATACACCTTTCATTTCACCATTTACTATGCTGTTCTATATACATGGAATTAAACACTTCTTAATATATTAATAAAACGTTTTAAAATTAAAAATTGTTTAGAATTTTTTGGAAATGCACCGATTGCATACTCTATCCAGTGTCATAATAAAAAGTCGTACTAATACCCTTTCTAACTAATTTAAACTAAACACAATCTATTTATTTAAATTATAATCCTACGAACCATATACATTATATACTTTAATAGCCTATGACAATTTTTTGTGGATGCATTGCTTATAATAATAATAACTTAAATTACCATTTCCTAAAGACATAAAGCAAAAATGAAATATTTACTTTTACTCACCAATAATTAAAATAGCTTATATTACTAGTGATACTTAACTAGATGGTATAAATCACCCAATGAATAATGAATATTTCAAATAAAAATTTTTTTTTGCAATAAATGCTTGAACTGCGAAGTGGATGGTGATAGTTGCATTTGTCTAATTTTATTCCAGGGGGTGAATGAGCACTTATTGGTGAACTCCGTGGCAGTAAGTTATTACAGTTGTATTTTGGATTCATTCAATACTTCCTTCTAAACTTAATGACCTTACCCCATACTTATCATTTCATGCTTAGCTTAAAGATCATTTAAAGTCCAAGTCAGTTTGCAAATACTTGGCCGCTGGACACATCCCCTGATCCCTCACTCATTCCTTCATTAGTCAGGTACCTTTGTCTTTCTCACATTATTCACTAATATGTGACATCTCTTCCGCATAGCCCTTACCTTACTTTTTCACTCTTTTACACTTTGGGCTCTTTCCCTTCACTATTTTACTCTATTCTTCCTCTAATCACCCCTTCCCATTGACCCCTGTACTATGCACTTTGTTTTTATTGCTGTTATTGATTCTTTGCTATTTTCACAACATTCTGTTTGTATTCATAATATTTCTTGTTAACTTGCTTCTTTACTGTTTGTCCAGACTGAGACTAAAATTGGTCCATTTGCAGCAGTACTCTGTCCTGGTTACCAAATTGAATAAGTAAATAAAAAAATAAATAATTAAAAGTAAGATTGATGAAAAATAATGAAAAAAGATTTAGGAATATGATAAATATAATAAAGTGACTTTTCCGTGCTTGTACTAGGTGTACTAGGAATAACATTTGGTCAGTAAGATGTGGCAAAAAAATATGGAAAATCACCTAGATAAAACAAAACAGTAGCACAGTAATATGGAAAACATTTCAGATGACATGTAAGAAAAAAGTTATTTTAATACATTCTCACGTTTGGGAGAAACTAGGGTATATCATGAGTATATATGCCTATCCAGCAGATAATCAAAATAATTACTGAAGATGGTATTCAGCATTATATAGGATTGCAGGTTGAATTGTATAACTAGATGGATAATGTACTATAAAAAAAGAAGGAATGAGGGCTAGGATTAATAAAACCTGTTGTATACTTGGCAAATATATATTAATTTTAGATTTTGAAGGACAAGGGACAAGTATTACCATAAGCGTGACAAGGAAAAATATAAATAAGCACTGGATGAATTAAAAATGGTAAAATGAAGAAATGTGAGGTTAAGGAAATATATGAATATGTAGATAAAATAAAAATATGGAGCGTGGCTATGAAATTCTAAAAGGAAAGAATGGTACTACAAAAAGTTATATAACGAAAGTATAATATTCAACCATGGGAAGGGCTGATATTGAGAAAAAAGTTATAATGGAGAGACAGGAAAGATTTAAATTACACATGAAGGGACAAATGAAATTTAAGTAAAAAGAAAAAAGGTTATGTGAAGTATGCAAAGTTGAAAAATGCATTGAACATGTTTTTTTTTTGTAAACAAATGGAAATGTTTTGGCAGACATTTAATGGACAGTATGATTATACGCATTTTAAGAGTATATGTATATATGAGTATGATACTATACAGAACGTATATAAATATGGATAAAAGATCAGCAGAAACGTTAGAGAGGCTATTGTTTATAATTTTATGGAATATATGGAAATGTCGATGTTAAGAAGTGTTACATAATGCAATGTAAGATTCTGAAAGTTTATTAAAGAGAATGCAGGGAGTGTTTTGTCAGAACAAATGTGGATAAAGAATCTTTTAAATAAAGTGACATGTAAAATATTAAGTAACTGTAATTATTTTGTGAATGATGTGTGATACTTTAAAAATATTACAAATGTGTATATAGTGAATTTTGATAAATGCTGAGAGATTATTTGTATGATCTACTTGAAATATCATCAACTCAGGCACGTGGGACCTTAGCTTAACATCTCATTCAAAGGATAAGTCTTCACTCTATTTATTTGCTAATCTTCCATACCTTCTTTTAGGAAATGTGCCACTGTTATTTCTACCCCTAAGATAGCCCATGCATCACATCCATTCTACTTCAGGCCTATACCAATTCAGCTTAATCTCTGTAAATATCAGTGAATGCTACTTATCATCAGTCCTAGAATTTCATTAATAACATGGTACCTTAACTAAAAACTAACATGATTTCAGATGTTGTCAGTATACCATGACTGCCGCCAGACATCTCTAACAAAAATATAAAAAAAATGGACAGTGACATTACTCGTAGCCATGACTAAAGCATTTGATGTTACAGATTATTCTCGTCTGCTTTAGCGTCTCTCTTTGAGTTTTATCTATCTATCTATCTATCTATCTATCTATCTATCTATCTATCTATCTGTCTATATATCTTTATATGGAACCCTTCACATGGTCGACATTTCAGGAAGCTGAAGTCCATATGGCCGAGACCATATGATCGACTTTTGAAATGCCGACCATGCAGAACGGGCATCTCTGTACAGTGCAGAATAGAAAGATTTCCATCTTCAGCACTGTAGTGCAATCTCGGAGTTGGTATATTTACGTTTTGGGGGGGTGGAGCCCCCCACAGGGAGTGCAAGGGGGCTTTCCCCCCTGCTAGCAATGTTTAGGTTAATGTTTGTTGTATTTTTTCTTTTTTTTTACATGATCAACATTTCAAAAGTCGATCATATGGTCTTGGCCATATAGTCTTCAGCTTTCTGAAATCTCGACCATGTAAAGTAGATCCCTTTATATACATATGTGCACAATCATATATACACATACATTCCTGAGAATCTTTGTTCCTTTATTTTGCATTACTTTTTGGTACATTTTTTTTAAGTTAAGATTAGAAACAGACTATATAACCCCAGAAATCTGAATTTAAGCATTCCTTAAGGATCTGTTTTTGATACACCCCAGCATTCAGTAAACTAAAATCCCATGTCTGAATAGCAGCATGGCCTGAACATGAAGTTCGGAGCCTGTGCGATTCAGTAAACCAGGCTGGGGGTGTGCATGAGCCTGGCTGCATTATTCTGGCACGGACACCACTGAATAATGCTAATTAGCTCATTTGCTGGTGAAAAACATGCAAATGAGGTAAATTAGTGATTCAGTAAGTAGGCAGGCATCCGTGCCAGAATAGTGCCTGCTGCAGAAATGTATTCGGCTACTAGCCGAATACATTTCTGCAAAAATCAAAATGGGGGCATGACAGCTCAAAGTAAAACGTGTATTATAATCAGTAGGCATACCAATGGCCAAAAATATGGCCATTGGCATGGAATATAGTTTCAAAAGTATAAAAATAAAAGTTTTTTTTTTGGCCAATTTGGGCCGTTTAAGCTTAGCGCAGTGGTACGCAAATGAGATCAGGCAGAAAATAAAAAAAAAATATGCAAAGACAATTATATATTATGCATTTTACCATTATAGTGGGTAGCATGCACAACCAAAGCAATAACAGGGAACAGTGGTTGCTAAGGGGAAAGGTTGTGGTGTAGTGTTGTAACAAGGGAGTAAGGCAGTGAGTTATGCAAATGAGCAAAATTTACTGAATCACAAAGTGGGAGACTGTGTCCAAATGCACCTAACCATTTAGGAGCTATAATTCTGCAGTGTAAGCAGGAGAAGCAGCTGACATGATATGGGAGTGTGTCATGCTTGGTGTAAACACATTGGAGCTCCACAGCTCCCATTTGAGCTTAGCTAATCATAGCTAAGCAAGGGGGTGTGTCCGAGACTGCATTGACTTATTCCATGAAATGAAGAGCATGTTCTCGTCCAGGGGAGGGCCAGTTCTATTACAAAGTGTTTACTTTGGCTAACCAGGTTTGCGTGGCATGCACCAGGTTTAAAACAAAACAAACAAACAAAAAAAAACAGAAATAGCAAGACTGTTTACATTTGGACACTGAGTTTGTGCGGTGCACCTCAGGGGTTAAAATGGGTGGAAATGGAAAGGGAAAAAAGGAAATAGCAGAATAAAAGCAATCAAGTATAAATAAAATAACAAGCAGGTGGAATGTATTATAGCCATCCAATCATACAGGCAGCATCTGCAGCACAACAGTGTAAGCTGTGCAAACACCTTTCAGTCGTTTTTTCCCACAAATTCTGCACCATTGGTGTACACACTCAGGGGAATATTAACCGACAAAATGTTAAGGGCTGCTGTCACTTTGATACATCAGTATGTGCTAGAGGCTGAAGGCGGTGAGGAGGATAATGCTGGCAACTGACCCAGACTGAGGAGGAGGAGAAGAGCGTTCAGACTCAGGGTAACCTACCAGGGGCTGCATGATATGGAGATAGTAGAGCACTACAGGGTGGACAGGGACATACTTCAGCAACTCATCGAGCTGTACCTACCTCATGTCAGACTCTGAGCCAACAGAGGGGAACCCATGTCAGTGGATACCAAGGTATGTGTAGCCTTAAGAATACTAGCTACAGGTCCTTTCCAAAGACCTACTGGGGACATCATGGGGGCCTCACAGGTATCTACATCCAGGGTACTCCAGTTCCTGGATGCCATGCTACCACATGCTGGTGAGCACATTTACTTCCCCAGCACCTGTGAGGAGTGGACCAACAATATGCACCTCTTCCACCATGTAGCAGACTACCCGGATTGGGTGCCATAGACTGCAAGCACATCCTCATCAAAGCACCACCCAGTGAGCAGGGTAGGGTCTACATAATCCACAAGGGCTTCCACTCCATCAACTGCCAGGTCATGTGGAATGCTCAGGGCATTATCATGAATGTGTGTGCTGGCAGCCCTGGAAGCTATCATGTCTCCCACATCTGACATTCCTCACAGCTGTATCAGGGATTTGCCAGGGGGGCATCCCATATGACCATCTGGTGGGTGATGCTGGCTATGCACTGTAGCTGTGGATAATGACACCCATCAGAAATGGACACACACCCACTCAAGCATTCCATAATGAGGCACACACACAAACCAGAATCATTATAGAGCATGTGTTTGGGGTGCTCAAGTCAAGGTTCTGCTGCCTTGACATATCTGGTGGAGCCTTGCAGTACTCTCCAGCTACATGTGCACACATGTTCATAGTATGTGCCATGCTACACAATATGATCCTGTGGAAACAGCTGCAGCAGGAACAGCATGGGAAAGGGCCACACAGCCCCCCACCATTGCCAAAGTTCCCACTGGCACAGAGGGACTCAGAGAAGGAACCACCTGAGCCAGCTTCTGTAGGCAAATGGAGGCATGCCCAGTATGGCCTGGATTTGGCAAAGAGGCAACACAAAGCACACACACTGACACTGTAGACACCCAGGGACTGACACCTCTCTCTGACTCGCGCACACACAGTAAAATGGATGACACACACATCACACTACCTGTAACTTACCATGTATAGGCAGTGTACTGGTTGTACTGCATGCATCTGACATAAGCAGCCCTCAAGCACCATCCACACAACTGCTGCAGGAACAAGGTAAGTCAGTCTTCTTAACAATAAATGAATGCATTAGTATGTTCTGGTAGCATATCTATGGTATTGTTGCATGCATGCAAGGGAATGGGGAGGCCTACGGGGATAGTAGCAGACAACTGAGAGCTATGTGGGACACCAGGAAATGTTGGCTCAATACTAGCCTCCCCACACTATGCAGTAGTTCCCAAGGTGACAAATCCCACTGAAGTATATGTGGGGGGCAAACTAACTGGGGGGGTCATAGGTCACAGGCATAGATGTCAGTGTGGGGGTCCCATACTCACCCCTCAGTCTCACCCACCAAGTCAGCTGTAGGAAACCATAAAGAAATGTCTGGCAAAGACCCACAAATGGTGACAATGATGAAATACCCCCTACAGACTTACACAGTGATAGCACAGCAGGTCTTGCAGTTGCAGTAAGGCTCTGAAGGATAAGACGTCTGAAACTCAAATGTATGCCATTACAATCTGACCTGTAGTCTTTAGTGATATGCCTCTAGTCCCCAATACAGGGCACATTAGTATGCTAAATGGAACCAAAATGTAAAGCAAATATCAGCATAGTCTGTGCAAATGTGTACAGTTGGCAGGTGTGCCCCCCGTATTGCCATAGAAATGCAGTAACATGTATGTTTGCAGGGAAGTAACAACAGATCACACATTGCCAGGGCTGTCCCAATACACATGATAACATGTTGCATGTCCACAATATGCAGGTGTCAATGAGCTATGATTATGTGTGGTTACTTCTGTCAGGGTTTGGCCAGCACTTACTCCCGGCTGTTGTGTTGTAGTGGCCTAGGTACAGTGCTGTCTTTGAGAACTGCAGTGCCAACTACTATGCATGTCAGCTACACCTATGGTAGGAGATGTACACACTGTCCAGATGTCAATATTTGTTAATGCAGGAAAGCTGTACAGGTCATGGACAGGGGGCCACACATATGGACTGTACACAGCTTGGAGTAACCTACACAGTGCCTACCAGACCTCTCAACTGTACAGACCTATTGCAGAATGTACAGAGGTTTGCATCATAATTGTGGTTGCCTGGGAATTCATTGGCAAATCACGCAAGACTAGGTAAGGTCAGAAAATAATGACAGATTGTAGTGTCAGACTGCATACTCATAGAAACATGCATGCTAATGTAAAACCTGTTATTGAATCACTTTTCTAGGTTTGTAAGGCCAGTACTTAAAAATGGTCTCTATATTTATGCCACCGTCCCCTAATCACTTATGGCTTTGTCCAGATGTCTGGATCTCAGAAGTTGAGGTACCTGAAGGTCAGTGTACTGCCGGTGTATAAAAGGTTGCCACCTTTCTGTGTCAACACTGACAGTATGTCA
The DNA here is from genome assembly GCF_019279795.1 of Protopterus annectens. Classification (NCBI taxonomy): domain Eukaryota; kingdom Metazoa; phylum Chordata; order Ceratodontiformes; family Protopteridae; genus Protopterus; species Protopterus annectens. The sequence continues at coordinate 1,101,207,792 of NC_056739.1, forward strand.
GTGGACAACAGCCATACCCCTGGAATGACACACGTTGTCACAGAAGGAGCACAAGTATGCCTTGTATATCTGTTCTGCTTGTCCTAACATTGCATTTGCCTGCCAACTATTTGCCAAACAAGAAAGAGTCATGTCAAAACAGCAATGGCAGACAGTGGGGAAGCAGACATCAAACCCATAAGAGCAAACAAGCAATTACTAAACTGGTCTCCCAACTGTCTATGTTTGGCACAACATGATTAACACCCTGTCCCCATGTGTGGAGGGGTGATGTTCAACTGGACTATGCAGAGGAGCTGTGCATGTCTGGTGGTGACTGACCTGGGATAGGGATGTGTTTGTCTTTGTCTGCACACTGTCAAGCAATGTGGATGCCCGACGCAGAGCTATGTTGGACAGCTGTGGACCATACATAGCAGGATGTATGGTTCATTGTCTCTCAGCAGGGATGTGGTAACTGGTTCTGCCAAGAGTATCACTGGCACTGCCGTACCCAAGGACAGATGCTGTACTACTCCCTGATGTTGACTGCTGTCTGTTGGACCTGCTTTCCTGATGGGACTGGCCAGGACAACATGCCTATGGCCTGCTCCAGTGTGGTGTGGACAGCACCCTCCCTTCAGTAGTGCTGTTGGTACTACCACTACACTACATTCATGACCTTGAGCATCTGTCTGGTGTTGCAGTCAGTATGCACCTGTGCCTCCATGATGGACCATAACATGTGTCTGGTGACACCTGCCATAGCACTTGTGACAGGGGTTTTATGGGCAGCAGTCCTCTGTTGAGCACACTTGTCCATCTGCCTGTGTATGTTACCTCACCTGCTCTCTGCCTATAGCTGTTCCATGCCACCACCCTTAACCTGTCCATTATCTGTGGCTGCTGGGGACTGGGCATGTGTGGCCATACTGACTGTGTGCGGGGACATGGTGGGTGAAAGCGGGATAACAAACAATGGCATGGATCCAGGCACCAACAACCCCACCTGTGCCTCACTATGACCACCATCATCATGGGAGTCATGAGAGTCCAGTAAGACACTGACATCAGGTTGTAAGGGGGAGGGACACCAACCTGTGTGTTCACTTGTGAGGGGAACACAACATATTTAAATTAATACCCTGCAGTATTATGTTTGCTGATGCACACACACACACACACACACACACACACACACACACACACACACACACACACACACACACACACACACACACACACACACACACACACACACAGTCCTGGTACAGCCTGGCACAACTGTGACACCTATGGGCACTTCAGGGCAGACCTTATGGTAGTTCTGCCTGCCACAATCCATCTCTTTCACTGCTACTATCAGGCCCACAACAAAGGGTGACAAATCCTACCGTGTGATGGGCCCAGTAGCAGAATGGTAATTGTGACCAAGACCAAGGCTATTGGAGTGAGCTATACAATGTCACCAAGTACATATGCACATACTGTAAGAGCTGACTTATTGCTATACAGACCACTCACAATAACAAGGTGTAACAATATGTGATGATAACTGATGAGGGGATAAGACTATACACTATCACTGCAGCACATACACAGTTCAGACTCACAGGGATTCATTTCAGACAACATTGCAGGACAGTCTGCAATACATACAGGAAACATGTAAAATACTAGGTGCATAGCCTCATAAGATGATACCAGGCTTTTGGCCCTGATGTCCTCATAAACCTGGCCAAGACATTTGCCCATGGCCCTTCCAAGCCAGCACCTGTTTCCCCTGTCCAGCTGCGACACATGTGGAATCCCAGGGGTGTCTCATCCATTTCCCATGCAGTCGTACAGCTTCTTCTTCAAGAGGGCTATACACATACTCTGCTAGACATGGGGAGGGAGTGATTTTACAGACAGTGTATTGTGTGGGACACTACACTATCACGCCAACAAGTACTGTACATGTCACAGACCAGGTGAGGGCCTTGCGTGCATGATGCATGAGTGCAATTTGTCTTAAAGATATGCAGAAATGCCATCAAGGTTGGTTTGGACATGGCCTTGTTTGCCAGACACAGGTCACCTATGATCAGTCTGTATGAGACTGAGTACAGGGATAGAGCTTTCAGCCTACCTGTATAGGATAAGTGTTGCAGACCCTGGAATTGCCTGGTCAAGAACCTCTGTGGTCACTGCAACTGCTGCATTTGCTTGGCAAGGTACATGCCAAAAGAGCCATTGTACTTGGTAATGCATCTGATAAGGGTGGAGTACAGGGATGTTGTGGCCTCCTGGTTCCCATATGACATACCCATATTTGTGAGGTGGGCCACATAGACAGCCTTACGTACAATGGTGCCCACACGGTGGGAAACTGTCAGGTTGCTACCAACCTTGGTGCACAAGTTTCCTCACACCTGATTGCATGCTCAGTACATTATTGCTGTCATAATTAGTGTGGATGACATCTGCCACAGCAGGGAGAATGATGCCTCTCCTGGAATTCAGTTTGCGGAAATGCTTCTTGCACCAGTCATTAATTGGATGAGGCCTTCTTGGGGGATGCTCACATCAGTAGAAGAATATAAGACAGTGGCCAGCTTGGAAGCATGTGTACACCTGGTCAGCCACAGAAAACTGCTTTTTTCCTGTACCTCAGATATGCATATCTGAAACAGTAGAGTCCCCCAGACTGATTCTTGGGGTACACCACTTTGGAAGACTCTATTACTACATGTGAGTTCCACTACTTTGACCGAGTGGGTACTATCATTGGGCCAGTCAGCTACCCATCTGGTAACATACAGGTTGGTGCCTAGCTGTGTAGGCGTATGTATCATGGCCATCTGGAGATTATTGGGAGAGACTTGGGCTAGGTGAAGGTAGACATTGTTCACCATCTTCCCCTCATCCTTGTGTTTGTTGACCACTTCAGAGAGGTTGATCAGGTTTAACAGGCCTGATCTCCTTTTGACAATACCATGCTGTGTGGGCTCAGGCATTCCGATGTTGCCAATGTCCCTCTTCATAATGTCCTTGATATTGCCTTCCATGCTCTTGCAGAGCAGGCTAGTTAGGCTGATGTGCATATGATTGGCTGGGCCAGTGGATTGCTCTGCCTTTGTGTATAGGGATGGCAGTGACTGTCCTCTGTGCAGATGGGATGACATTGGTGCTCAGGCTGTGTTCATGTACGATGCAGCCAGGGATGGTATCAGGCCTATGGAGACTTCTGTGTGCTGCCTTTGAGAGGGCATTACAGACCTATTTCCTGATGATGAGGGGAGGGGGGAAGGTGTTGTGCATGCACATGTGTACCAATGGGGGGACGGGGGGTGATGTTTACACTTCACCTGTCTGCAGTCAGTCGCCTATATCTATACCATATGTGTATGTGGTCTTATTGACTACCACTACAGAGCAGATTGGTGTGTTGCCTATGGGATTGCAGACACATGTGAGGAAGGCCTAGTGATTGCCCTTAGTGGATGTGTCCAATTTGCACTCAAAGATAGCCTTAGGGTAATTCACCTGTGACCTTATTTGCTTGTGCAGACCAAGGTGACATTGCTTCCAATAAAGCACCTGTTGTTTCTTGGCCATGTCCAGCAATTATTTCCACCTATTATGGTATTTGTGTATTGCTGCTGTCCACCACGGACAGTTACCCTACCTTGAGGGAGATGTTGTTGTCCTGTCAGGTATTGCTGAGTCCATACAGCTATGTAGGTGTCCACATACTGTTGTGGTGTGGGCATGGATACTACTGCTTGTTCCAACTGATGGGATGTTGGCTGTATAGCTACTTCTATCTGCTCTGAGGTGATTTATAGTCATTTGAGTAAAGTTAATTTTGTTTGACCCTGACAAGGGGGGGAGGCAGGGGAGATGGTAACCTGAAAAGTGATGACTATGTAGTCAGATCTTACCAAGGGGGATGACACTGTAGGAGTGCTACAGTGGCTATTCATGTTGCTTAGGACCAGGTACAGGTTATTTCCACCTGTCGTAGGAGTGTTGACCGGCTGATCCATTGCATTGCCATTGACAAAGCTGAGGAATCTCTGTGCATTCCTGTTCAGGTGGCATAGGTCATGCACACTATGTTTAGGTAGTTGAAGTCACCCAGGAGCAGGGTAGACAATTGAATCCTGACAGATTCCCACAAGTCCCAATAGGTGTGGTGGGTGTCCATAGTCATGGTTGGAGGCCTGTAGCTAGCTATGATTTGAGTAGGTGTTTTGTCAACTGTTAACTGCACTTGGGATGGCTTCCGTGTGTCATGCTATTTGGCCAGCCTGGATTTGTGTATGTGTATGTTATATTCAACACTCCACCTCCTGTGGCTTTGCAGCCCACCATTTGGGGTCTAAATGCATGATGGGATGAGTATCCTGGCAAGGTTAGTGTGCTCTCCACAGCTACAATGCAGGTGTCAGTGACTGCACAAATGTCAGCATCCTAGAGGACAAGGTATGCCTGCATTGACATAGATTTCATGCTAAGACACCTAGCTGCTGTTAGAACAGGACATCTGCACAAGGGCACACATCACTGGTGGGCAAAGGCCAGAAGATAGTGTCACTTTATGAATCTAGCCGAAACACACGTAGTTGCCAGCAAAGACAGTGTCACATTCACAGATCTACTCCACAGGATATGACTTCTGACAACCACATATATGCTATTATGTACACAACTGCATGAGGCATTGACTACAAATAAGAAGCAGACATCTGGTCAGTCTGCAAAACTCTGGACAGTTGTCAGGTATGGGCTCAGTATATTCAACACACACTTCTGTGCCTGTTGTGTACTATTCACATACCCTATATAAGTCTCTTACATTTGTAAGACAAACATATGTATCATAGTAGCATTCACAGGTGACGTATGGATATGTAAAACATCCCAGGTAGCTGGCCTAGCATTGTCACTCTCAGTATTGAACAACAGACATTCCAGTAGTAGTTATACATGAGCTAACCTTTGCTGGGTTGACTCAGGGGCCAGAGATGTAATCCATGTCAATTTAGACAGAGCAAGCAGGAATGGCCATAGGTGCCAGACAGCAGCATGTGAGTCCAGCAGGTCTTGTTGTGACCTAGTGTTTAATAATGTCCTATTTGACATTATTGCATTCCCCTTCTGCATTCCATTAGAAGCTTAGGTGATTGACATACCTGTTATAGTGCTGAAAAGTTTCCTCAGAATACTGCAAATGGTTAGGTTTGTGAAGTTGCAGTCTGTCTTTGTGTAGAAGGCTTCAGACCTGTTTTGCATAGGCAGCAGCCTGCCTTTTGCAGATAATGCTCATGAGCAGGTGATGGCCTGTGCACCAATCTGTGTCTCCAACTTGCTACTTGCATCCAGAGGAGGTGTGTTGTCTTTCCATTAGCTAATAACATAGCAATACAGTGCTATAATTAAGTCCTTCATGTGGGCCTGGCCCTTTTTCCTTACCTGTGTGGAGGACATTATGGAGGTGTGGAGGCTACAGCTTCACAGACAGTAGGTGGAGATACCTCTCAGGACAGAAGAATGTGGAGGCGCTCAACACACATGGGGGGACAAAGCCAGAATTGGGTACAAATTTGTATAGTAAGTATTGTTTATACACATAGAGGACTGCTAGATTAAAAGGGGTTGTCTGGATATCCATTTTCTGCATATCTTGATGTCTGACAGTGATATGTCTCTGACATATGTCTCAATTATGCAGATATCCTGACCTGCCCCAGAGGTTTGTTATGTTTTGTTTTGTTTGTTCTCTCACTGTGGTTTTGTGAAATCAGTAGGATAATGTGAGGATTGTTGTCAGTAAATGTTGACATCCATTAGTGTTTCAGACATCATATCCTTCAGGGATGTTATATTACAACAAACCCTGTAACATCAGCAACTGTTTCAGTTTGTAACACCATTACATAAGATATGTCTCTCTTTCCAGCTGCCTGTTCCCCAAGTATGTCATGCTTTGTCCAGATGTCTTGCAGGAGGAGCTTCAGAGGTATGGTATATCATTATTTAGTGGTTGCACTCCTGGTATCATCCCAGTGACTTAGCAGACTCCTGGAAGTGGTATGCGACAGTGGCCATAAATATGGTCCCACACCCTGGACATTCTGTGGAAATCTGTACAGTTGAGAGTTATGTATGTCTGGGCATTGTTAACAGACTGCCAAAATGTGTATCAGTGTTGTGTGTAAATGTTTGTTGGGCTGAGTAGGGAGAGTAGCAGATGTGAGTGCTATATCTGGGATACTTACAAACAGCTGGAGCAGGCCGGTCCTGAGCATCTTGGATCCACTGGGCCAAGAGCTCCCCCTTTCCTATGGTTTAGGTCAGCATAATAATGCCATACCTGCTCACCAGTTCGGGGGATTCCCGTGGCACTGGTGAAGTTGAGTGCCAGATGGTCCCAGGCCTCTGCTTTGTACTGAGAGCCCTGGTACTGGCCCTGCAGCAGTCTGTTGTCATGGTGTTCTACAAGGAGTCCAGCCATGACACTGGACTCCAGGATGCCCCAGCATTGCACCCAAAAGTGTGGTCCCTCTCAAATGCCAGACACATTCCTGCAGAGATCAAAATAAACAGGCTATGGCTGTATTCCCGCCTGCACAGTTTAAATAAGGCCATATTCCTACCCTTTGCCGTCATTGGACCATTTTGAAAATGCTAAGCTCAGCTAGCAGTACGCAAATCTGCTAAGCTGGTTTGAACAGTGCTTAAAGGGGTAATTGCTGAGCATTGCTTTACAGTGCGCAAATCCATTTAGCTGAGCTGACTGCAGCTTGGCATTCATATTTAGCAATGCTTACACTAAACATAGCTAAGCACTGCTAACCACTGCTCAGTTTTCATTTTAGAAAAATATCAGGGTAATGACTTCATTAATCATTACTGACATATTAGTAAGTGTATATGATTTACTTTACATGCCATCCCTCTATGTGCTTTCATTACATTACCATGGGGTGTGACTATACTGTATGGGACACTTGTGGATACATGGGTGATTTCACATGTTATATGCACTCACACTTACATTTTAGACCAGCTACAATACCCTGGTTGACAAATATCAATTTCTACATAATTTTAAATTAAAATTATAATTTTAGCACTGCTTTCCCATGTAAAAATAAAGTGCCTGACATGGTAGTCAAACATGACTTAATATTACACCAAGTACCTATGGAGTTCTTAATATACATGAGCCTTCTTATTTTATTGGTTTAGGTAGGATGCAAACAACACTACTGGTTAATTTGATTTTAATTAGAGTATTTAAACAGTAATTGGAATTAATTAATTTATCTGATGAAGTCTTTCCTTAGATGTGGACGAAAACGCACTTGCTCAATAAAGCGCTTTGGTGATTGCAACAAAGTTTTGTTTTTGTAGTTGGTGCACTGTTTCCATTTGGTTTGACATATTAGTAAGTGTATATGATTTACTTTACATGCCATCCCTCTATGTGCTTTCATTACATTACCATGGGGTGTGACTATACTGCATGGGACACTTGTGGATACATGGGTGATTTCACATGTTATATGCACTCACACTTACATTTTAGACCAGCTACAATACCCTGGTTGACAAATATCAATTTCTACATAATTTTAAATTAAAATTATAATTTTAGCACTGCTTTCCCATGTAAAAATAAAGTGCCTGACATGGTAGTCAAACCATGAACACCTATATGCAAAGCTAGGACTCTAACCACTATGCTATCTTGGGTTGAGGATTTCAGCTGTATATTTTTATTTATCTCCTATGGGATGTTTCAGCAATGCTGAGCAGAGGGTCATAATGCACACACCTGCTCAGCTATGCTTAAACATACCTTAGAATGGAAAAACATATAACTTCATAAACCCACTTTATTTACATGTATCTGTACTCCTTGTCAGTCACAGTAAGGGAAATTGTAAAGGGACACATAGGGACAGGTTTTAATTATTGGTCTTACAAAGTTAGGAAGTGTGACTCTGGTTTTCTAGCAAATCATTGGCAAATCACTCGGGGTTTAAGTCAGAACATTCTGACAGACATTTGGATTTCACACTTCATACCCTTCAGGAAACCCATGCTCCTGCAAACCTTTTATTCTATCAACTTTCCGGGTATCAACTTCTTGCTATAGGAGGTTGAGAAGTATGTGAAGCAGGCATCTGGGCATTCTGCAGAAACGTGTACAGTTGATGGCTATGGCACTACGGCACTTTCAAATGGCAGAAATTTGTGTTTCAGTCTTCATACCCTTCAGGAAGTCCATGCTACTGCAAACCTTTTATTCTATCAGCTTTCTGGGTTTGTCAGTGCAATATTTAAAAAGTATCCCTATTTTGTGCCTTTGTCCCCCCATTATCTATGGCTTTGTACAGCTTTCTCGCTCTAGGAGGTTGAGAAGTATGTGAGGCAGGCAGGCATCTGGGCATTCCTTAAAAACCTGTACAGTTGACGGCTATGGCCATATGGCACTTTCAAATGGCAGACATTTGTGTTTCAGTCTTCATATCCTTAAGGTAGCCCATGCTACTGCAAACCTTTTATTCCATCAGCTTTCTAGGTTTATCAGTGCAATATTTAAAAAGTGTCTCTATTTTTGTGCCTTTGCCTCCCCTCCACTATTTATGGCTTTGTACAGCTTTCTTACTCTAGGAGTTTGAGAAGTATGTGAGGCAGGCATCTGGGCATTCTGCAAAAACCTGTACAGTTGACGGCTATGGCCTGGCGTGCCACACCACAGGGGGTGTGTGACAGATCCTTTCACACACCCCCTGCATTGTTTCTTACTCCCCTATATATTTCAGTGTCCATGGATACTGAAGTACTTGTTTTATTTCATTTCAGTGTCTGCGGACACTGAAATGCGGGCATGTTAGATCTGTCTGCACTGCTTAGACATGCACCCTGCACTCAGTGGTGTTCATGTCTGCATAGCCATAACAGTAGTGAGCCTTCATGAATATGCAAGGCGCACTACTGCCTTGACTGTGCTTACATGGACATGGTCCATTCCGTGTTGGAATAATGCTATTCTGACATGGAGTTTAATGAATCCTGGGGACACTCATTTTACTTGTTTTGCAAATCCATTTCTTCTGAACGTCCTCACCCACACATACTTTTATAACCTGGTGATATGGTTTTCAAAAGTAATTAACCCTCAGCCTCAGTCTCAGTAGTCAGAAAATAGTTCAGTTTGAGCTTTGTTGTTCCAAATTTGAAGAAAATTCAAGCTGCAGTTCTTCTGTCTTGAGTAAATTTATCTTCTGTTTATAATGATTGGCACATTCTCAACAAGCTTTGCAATTCTGTCTGAACACTTTCAAACCTGTCTCAGATATTCTTTAAAACCTGGACAGTATAATATGATACAAAGACACAAATGTGAAGTCTGTTTATCAACTACAGAGAAGAGTTCAATTCCAGGTAAGTCCAAAGCTGAAATGCCTTAACCATATTCAAAATTATATCAGCTTCTAAACCTTAATCAAGAAAATGTATTGCATTAAAATAAAAATTAAGTAAGTGAATAAAACAAGAGCAATTCTTAATAAATCCATGGTGATGCAAATCAACAGATTACATGTCTCCTGGTAAGAAGAAATTTCAAGAGCATGTTAAAAACCTTTGCCAGTAACTGATGTCAGACTAATTTGTCAGTAGCCACTGAACCAGCCTTGTAAAATGGTAATACTATGGCTGCTTTTCATGGTGGAGATATGTAACCATTAAATAGAGAAATATAAAACTAAGGCTATTGATTTTGAATATTTTTAATATACACCTTTGTAAACAGGCTGGATCCAGCAGTAAAGTTGCTCCTATTTTTATTGAATGCTTCATCAGGTAACAAAAAGTAATCCAGTGAATAATTAGCAAAATGATATTACTAATGAGAACAATAGAAAAGGCTGTTCCGGAAATATCAAGAAAAGTGTGTATATCGGAAATCATCTCACCATTCTGAGGAACTCAGTTGCTGGTACTGTATTGTGATTAGTTATTTTAACGTCTATAAAAAACTGTCTTGGGAGCGGATGCACATTCTTGGCTATTGTCTGTTCATACTATTCCTTACTATATTAAATGTATTTTAAAGATGATGAATATGCATAGAAATGTACATAGTTTCTTACAGTTAGTTGTGTTATTCGTTCACCAGTGTGGTTTCTTCCTAAAGTGCAAGTTTTGTATTTTATTATTCTACCAGCACAATTTATCAAGTAAGCTAATTTTGTACATACTAGATGGGAGCTATTTCTCAATTAAAGTTCAAAGCTTTTCATAATAGACATCCCAAGAGGTATTAATATCCTTAATAGACAGATCCTTAAGCCAGCTCCAGGTGCTAATATGGGTTTTTATTATGCCATAGTCAGCTGTAAAAAAAGTTTGTGGAATTTAGATACATAAGATAATTTACATAAAATATAATTTCCTATAAAACAGAAATGATCTCCTTTAAGACTACATGATTCAAATGTTATGTTGATTAATTCAGGCAAACTAAAAACAAAAAAAATAAAAACAGAACAGGATTAAGTCATCTGTTGTAGGGATGATAACTTCCTGTTTATAATCAAACTGGAAAAAAATCATTAGCAATAATTTATCAGAGAACCAACTAAATATAAATGACTGCCAGACAGCAATAGGGTAACTCTGAACATCTACAAGATGGTGCTGTGCTAGACATCGTAATACAACTGAATTAAAGGCACTGTTTTCCATATGTGTGAACCTGGTGATATGATAAAAGCTGACAATAGACAGTGATTTACGAAACAAAAGATTTAAAGCTTTGTTATTAGTATCCCAGCATCCACAAACGTAAAAACTTGGCTGGATTTTATATCAACATAACATATATATAAACTTCTTCATCTGTTTGTAAAAAATTTTGATAACCTTCATAATTTGGGATATTAACACAGGTTCTATCACAACTGAACTATGTCTCAGTAAACACAACAACATCACATCTGTTCACGACAGACAAAAGATTCATACTCAAGAATTTTTCCCCCAAGAACTTGATTGGAATAATACATCAGTTATACTGAATGTAGTTAACTAGCAGATGTAAATTCTTCCCACTCTAACAATACAGTTATGTTTTCAGTTATTATTAGCAAGAAACAAGCCAGCACTAAATTTTTTATTCTTCAAACTGCAGGCATTATTTAAATTCATTTTTATTCCATTGTTAATCAGTTTTTAATTGCAAGCAGATGAAGAGACCCAGCAGTATGAACATTGGCTCTAGATGATTGATACTGTTGACGTGATACCCCAACATCATGTGTAAAAGTGGGAAAATGGGGTTATGGATGCAGGGTGGATTGATGGATGAATGGATGGATGAAGTATTGTATAGTCCAGAAATGCTTAGCCATCCATGCTAACCCATTTACTCAGAAACTTGTTCCCTGAGTGACTAAAATGACGCTATTCATGGTGAAAACAATGTCTGTTGTTATATGTTCCAATAATAGAATTCCCGTATACCCTCTAGAAACAGTGGCACATTTAATATAACTGCTAAAAGAAGATGCATGGTTAAGTGGTTTACTGTAATAAAAACAAAAGTGGTGGAATATCGACAAATTACACAAAAATGTATTATATGCTTACAAAGCATAAGATGTTATTCAATGCATATGGCATCTTATCTAAAGAAGTTCTTTTAATAGCTATTGTACAACTATGAGATAGTCATTAATGTGAAGTATCTATAATTTAAAGATTGCTTCTTTGATCTTTGCTAGAGATAATTGGAATTTATAGATAATATTCGTACTACCTCAGATTCATGCAGTTCCCTGTGCAGTGTTTTAACTGCATTGTTTGCAGTTGTTGGTACTGAGAAGATAAAATGTGAAAAATTGTGTGTTGGAGCATCGATAATTGCTTGTGGTACTAAATGATGTTCAATTACTGTTTATTTTTTTCTTGGATTGCTGAGTTAAAGCTGGATTAGTTGCATACCTCTCAACTGCACAGATTTTCACAGAATGTCCAGATTTTTGCTTCATATTTTTGGTCTGTTTCTCATAAAATTGTGGTTTTCTCTTCGGCACATCATTGAGGGTTGAAGTCAGAAAATAAAGACAGAAATTTGAGTTTCAGACTTCATACCCTTCAGAAAAGCCATGCTAATGCAAAACCTGTTATTCTGCCAACCTTTTTTTAGTTTGTAAGATCAATATTTAAAAAGTGTCCCTATTTTGGCTCTTTGTCCCCACATTATTTATGTCTTTGTCCAGATTTCTTGCTCTAAGTGGTTGAGAGGTATGATTAGGTATGACATCAAACTATATTCTCCTAGCAGATAAACAATCTTCTTAGTTATGAGAATAGATAGTAGTGGGGAATTCCAGTAATTAACACATTAATTCTTATACTTCAAGGCCCACGTCAGCTTGGAAATGATGATTAACTCCACTAAGAATATTTACAGAGATCCCAATTAATCTGAGAGTGCATATGGCTTATTTCTGAGGTGCATCACTGGATATTTTAAAACTGTACTATTTAAATCTGTATGTGTGTTACTGCAGATGGATGCATTCTTGACAATAATTTGAGAACATGAGATCCGCGGTGGTGGTGCTGCGGTAGCGTTGTCGCCTCACAGTAAGACGCTGACCGGTTCGACTCTCAGCTAAAGTGTCTTCTGTGTGGAGACATGCGTGAATGGGTGTACCTTTGTTGAAGGTTGTGCATCAGGGCTGGCAACTCGGCACATAAAAATCAACTGCCAATAATTAGAGGACCAGAGTTCCGCTGTGGCGACCCCTAACCGGGAAAAGCCAAAAGACACAGCAACAAGACATGCAGCGTACACTGCTAGTGGGAAAAAAAACTGCGCCGAAAGATCCTTTATAAAGAACTGACTGAATTTTTTTTTCATCGTACCTTTTACAATGTTTTACAACTTCAGACTAAGAAGTAATAAAACAAAACTGTGGAAAGTGATAGCAGCAGATATAAGCAAATGCAACAGAAGTAACAAGCCCACAAACTTAAAGCATGAGAAAAGTAATGAATTAAGACATAAATAAATTTAAAATAAAATTAAAAAATACAAGTATAGTATGCTTCAAATAAAGCAGTAATAATTTTACTTCTTATCTTTCCTCCCTCTCTTGTTCATTCAATAGTAGTACTAGTAAAACACAACAACGCTTTAAGGAGTTTATTTCCACTAAGCACAAAATAAAATCCAGCAGCTGCAATTCTTTTCTGTAACTTCTTGCAGCATTTGCAACTGGCTATTTTTATTGTGAGTAATATGCTATATGTAGTTCTTAGGCATCTTTTTTCTTTGAAAAATGTGAACTCCAGCTTCATTTACTTGCTACCACTTCCACCACTGCTAATGAAAGCAATGTAAGTCTTTATTTGTTATCAATACCAACATGCCTTCTCTTACTTTCCCATGATCATTTTTGACAACACATAAGGTTGCTATACAGTTCCAATACATGCCTGTATTCAGCAGTCGTGAGTACTTTATTTGTAGGCTTGTTTCATGCTGCAGTTTCAGAGCATGAAGCACAAATGTTTCAGTGGGAGATATAGAGAATTATACCATGAATGATTGGCCAGCGTTTATACTAATGGAAAAGGTCCTTTTTCATTAGTATAACTTCGTTACAAAATAGTTAAATGGGTTTGAGATGTCCATTGCTTATTTTTCTCACTATGTTAAACCCATTTAACATAGCGAGACAGTGTTTTAAAAGCAAAGCAAGATCTCCGTTGCTTTTTTTTTTTTTATGTTTATTAAATGAGTTTAACATAGCGAGACAGTTTTAAAATAAGCAACGGACATCTCCGGCTTATTTTAAACTGTCTCGCTATGTTAAACTCATTTAACATAGCAAAAAAGCAACACATCAGAACTGCCGCTGATGCCAGACATCTGCGGAAGGGCAGCAAACAGGCATTATACTATGCCATTATTTAAGAAAAGTAAAGTTTCTTTTCTTAAATAATGTCATGATATAATATAAATAATTCACTGTGGTAATGGGGTGGCGCTACTTTACCGCGGTTGGCGTTTTTTGGTCCACGGGGCCGTACCCCCCCCACACCGTGCCTTTTGTTATTACAACGCACACACGTCGGATTATAATAGTGCCCCTGGTGGAACACTCAATTAGTGGTTCTAGTTTATTGCTTTATTTATCCTGAATATCAGCACTGTGTACTGAAGCAGTAATCCACAGCTGGAGAATGAGTCATGTTGGGACTAATACCCATCTGCAAGATTTGTTCCTAAGGGTAAAGTCTGAGGGGTTACACTCTTTAGCCAGGAAGGAATACATTCCACCCTGCCCACATACTCAATGACACAGATTATTACAATTATATAATGGCACTGGCTGTATGGTCAGCTTCTATGTTTTGATTATTGGAAATGAGTACAGTTGTTAAAAAAGTCAGAAATGCTAACTTTGCTGAAAGTGAGTGCTAGACAGTTACATTTCTGTTGTATGTTTCCTTTGCTTCTGTTATTTATGAAAGCATGAAATATATATATGGTTACCTATCAAAACATCTACTCTTCATAACATCTAAACTCAAAACATCAAGACCATAATATTTAAACTTCATAACATCTAAAACTCATAACATCAAATCTCAAAACATTGAAAACTACAAAGCAACTATAAATAACATCCCTCACACTGTTTACTACATTTCTCAGTGGGGTTAGGAAATTAACTTTTGCCCCCATGCAAAAACGAAGTAAACAGTGTGTGGGATGTTATAGTTTTCAATGTTTTGAGATTCGATGTTATGAATTTTAGATATTTTGAAGTTTAGATGTTATGGTCTTGATGAGTAGATGTATATATATATATATATATATATATATGTATATAAAACCTGCACATTTTTTTATCAGGCTTTGCTATGGTGGATAAGGAGTTTTGACATTTCATTAGGCAAAGTAAATTCAGTTACACAAGAAAATAAATGTTTGTGTAGACTTTAGACTTTACCTGTTATACCATCACTAACATCAGTGAACACTAATATGCTACACTGCAATATACTGAGCATATAATTAAATAAACTAGTTTTTTGGTGTATGTATTTAGGTTTATAGGTTCATAGGTAAGTACTAGGCTAGCTGCCCTTGTGAGCCATTTAAACCTTGCCAGTTTCCTTTTTGTGCTCAAAATAACATATAGATTGATCTTACCCATCGCATGGTCAATAATTATATATTACTCCTAATGAGAATAACTAGAATTATACCATAGATAATTTGAGAGGACCCATGCATAGGAAAAAGTGTCCAATAATAGTACAGGAGGCAGTTCTGGGGCAAATTTTCTGTTTCCCATCCTTAGATCTAAGTTGTGATTGAATATGGGCAGGGATAAATTTTGTTAGATGTAGATGGGGAGTCTGTTCGACAAAAGCCGTATCCTTTATGAGATATACCTGTCCCTCCAAACCATTCTTTTGATGTTACAGAAGAGGATTAGATCTGTATACTGAGTATTTCTTATGCCATTTGACTTGCTGATGTGCAGTAAACCTATCAGTAATGGGTCAGGGGATGCCTTGTATGCCAGGCAGAGGTCCCCTCTAAGCAGTCTGTAGGATACCAAGTATAGTGACAGGACTTTAAGTTGGTTCATGTAGCACATGCTGTTTAGGCCTTGTATACTTTTAGTAAGGTACCTCAAGGGGTGTTCCAGGTGTTGCATGTTTCTGGACAGATATATGTCAAATGGCGCATTATATTCAATGACTGGCCTAATGAGAACTGAGTAAAGGGGGCAATGACATCCCTAGATCTAGACACAGTCCTTTTGTTTATAAGTTGTGCAATATATTAGGACTTTCTTACACCAAAAAGGTAGGTCACTATTCACGTAAGTTCCCAAATCTGGGTCAACTCAGGTTCAAAAAAATTATTTAAAAAAATATTTGAAAAACAGAAGCTGTTATGGCAGGTATGAGAAAATGGAAATATTGCCTTCTCTGAGTAGAATACAAAGCGTCATTAGTGTTGATTTGTATATTATTTGAATGACTGTAGAGTTTGCTCATATGGAGATATGTTTTGTGAGAAGAAGGCACTTTTCTTTCAGCTCTAAGACAGGTTTATTATTACTCAGTATATGTAAATATATGGAAAGTATGTCTTGCAGCTGTTTATGAGTACTGTTGAACTGCAAACACTATGTTATTTACTTGGTTCAGTCTTAAACCACCCTAACGGGCATTTGAAAGGTCACTTTTTAACACAATAGGGAGTTATTGACATGCACATTTCTGTGGAAGATGACAAGATTTATTTCATTTGGAAAGTATTGATATGGAGTTCAAAAGTGCATGCTGTGGTATTATACAGACTTGTACATATATGTGTCTGAAGATGATACATCACAGATTTAAAATTAAACTCCAGGTAATACACAGGGGGTTAACCAGAGCACAAGGCGTGCAAGTGACTGCACATTAAAGCAAAACTAAAAATGCCAGTGATTGTCTCAGAATGCTTAGCCAGTTACTATTTATGTGCAGAGCCAATAAAATTAATTACACTGAAGGCATGCTGCAGATTTACTGTGTGAAGCTGACTTATTGGGGGGGGGGCTGGCTTAATGGGTAAAGTGTACATTTCATAGATATAAGGTACAGGGTTTGATTCTGATCTCTGGTTATTGGCTAGGCTTGTAAAAGTTCATAAACTGACAGCCTAGCATTAAACTATTAAACTATGAACTCCAGACCACCATGCAAACCAATTAGCCCTAACAAATCAAAAACAAAGCCAAAATGTAGACGTGCAAAAACAAACCATTTCTTATATTTACAGTTGGGCAACTCAGTGTATATATCTCCCAATATTCCCTTACTCAACTATACTGTCTCTGTAGTGTTACAACCACATAAAAAGAGAAACATGCTAGGGTGAAGCCTTCAGCCATTTTGACTGCAGTTTCATGGCATACAAGAATTATTAGGAAATATGGTCGCTGACTTATATTTTCAGGGAACTGTGATCAGGAAGATGATGTTTGACCAGTGCATGTTTAACCACGAGTGGCAGTCAACATTTTACTGTTCTCTCCATAATTTCTTTCATATTACATGTGATTTATTGTTACATACAGAAATTAACTTTGGCTGTCTCTGTTGTAATTAGTTAACAATCTGCAGCTATAATAAGGAAATACAGTTCCACAGTTCTTATGACTTTTGAAGTATTTAATTGAAAAACAGTTGTGGCTGAATTTTCAGAGACAGTTTTGCAGCGTACTGTATTCTGATGAGAAAGTAAAAATACAAATTTGTAAAGTAAATTGTCTGCATCCATTCCAGTACAGTAATTTAGTGCCACATTTTCTTGACAACCAGGCTTGCTCTGCTGAGTATATCTGTATTATTAAGTTGTTTATCAAGGGCTGTCTGTATCCCTGGGAAGACTCTCTGTTTTCCTGGTATCAGGTAACCTCAGGCCTGGAAGTTGTGTTATGCTGATAGTGTCTACTCCACAGCTGCCAACATGGGATTGGATTGCTAAAATGAGGCCCACACAACCACTCATTAAAACGCCTGGTGCTCTTATAATTGCTTGACAACTATGGAACATTGCAGAGATTTACATTGATTTAACACCCTCAGGCCTATGGCAATATTTGTCCTTCAACAAGTAATTCTTAATATCTTCTGATAAAAGCAGTAGGGATTAAGCTGCAGGAAGGGAGGGGTGTTGGTGTTGTATTAGTCTGTTTTTGTGTGTGTGCATGGGTATGTCACCTTATGAATGTGTGTGTGTGTGTGTGTGTGTGTGTGTGTGTGTGTATATATATATATATATATATATATATATGTATACATATATATAATATATATGTATACATACATATATGCGCATTCCATGCTGCTTTATTCAGTTATAGAGGGAATGAAACATGTATCTATTCTTACATAAAATGACTTTCATTATTGTTAAAGGGAGAGTCACGCTGCTCAACAAAACAAGCCCGTGAATAGGATTTGTGGTGTCATGTTATTTCAAGGCAGTCAAAACTGCAAACATGATAAAATATGTTTGTTTAACTCTGCCAGCAGAAGTTTCGTTCCTGGGCTGGCACAGGTCCAGCTGCCTAGTTTCATACTCAGAATTAACAGCTGCCACTGCCACTTAGTACAAGATTTTGACACATTGCAACTTTTTGAGGGGCTGCACTCACTTAGACTTGCCAGAATTGAACAGTTGCCAATCAGTATCAGGACGGAATTAAGAACAATATGATTTATTAGTTTGGCTGGCCTCAGGCTCCTTACAGCATATGAAAGCAACGATTTTCTTTCACACTTTTTTGTGAGTATTCTACAAAAGCCTACATGAAAGAGTTTTAATTTACGCAACCACCTGGAGGCCTTTCCCATTGCTTATGGTGGAAGATGTTATTTTTTTTATTGTGAGTCAATTACTTTAATGTGAATAGAAGGCATTATGTTTGTTAATCCTCTCCGCCCTCTTTAGACATATTTAATTTATATGCTTGGGTTTAAATTTCATCAGATGTGCCAAACTTTGTATTTGTTATCCTTGCACTGTTTTCATTTTGTCTTTGAATAGCTGTCAAAGCAGGAGACATGAATATAGCTCACAAGGTTATCTTTTATAGATAACTTACATTTCTACTGTAAAGTGGTGCCAGGTCTTTACTGCATATCTTTATGATAACAAAGACTTTGACACTCTTGTTATTACATATTATTCTTGTAAAGTTAGTTATGTGACCTCAGTATCAACCTGGCACTTGTTCAATGACTGAGGCCTTTACAGAGATTCTCACAAACATATTAGTCTGTACTTTGATTATCCAGTTGTCATAAGTTTGATGACATCTGTAAAAGTACTTAAAGCAATACCAGTCTTTTTCTGTCTCTGTTTTCTTAGCAGGTGCAATAGTCACCCATATTTTTTTTTCTATGAGACAGAATTACTAACATTTCCATCTTCCTTCATGTTCTAAAGTTTCTTTGTCAGTATTTTTCACTTTGACAGCATTATTAAGTAAGAAACATTTATTTTATTCATTCAGCGTATAAATGCGCAGTGCACAGATTTCAAACTAATTGATGCCCAGTATATTAATTGTTTTAAGATTCAGTTACATATATTCTAACTACATGCAAAAATATGCATTCCAGTAAGCCGTCTTTGTTTTATTATTTGAAGATCATGAATCTTCAGAATGTCATTTCAGTGTCAGAGGTTTAGTAGGCTTCACACTAGCTTTTGCTGATAGCAGAACAGAAGAACATGGGCTCTGACAACACATGGTCAGCGGGATTACTTTTCTTGCTCTACCACTTTCAACATTGAGAATGGGAGTGGTAAACGTTCTAATGAGGTACTTTCATGGAAATTAAATATTACATTAAGTTACTCTCTCCTGTTTTGGTGGCAGTTCAAGTAATTATTACCGATGTCATGTTTGCTTATTGCGAAGGGAGTGGTTCTAAGACATATTTACTGAAATATAATGGATATACATATAGTTAATACTTTATAAAATAAGATAAAATCAAACCAAGTATAGTATTTTAAATGGATTATTTTTCAATCTTGTCTTCCAAATTATTGTTTAAATGCATTTGGAAATTCCCTGTTGCATTTTCTTAGTTTTTATTCAACCATGAATTCACGCATGACAGAACAGCCTAAAAATAAGCTTTATTATAAAACAGTAACAATTCACCAGGATATGGATAGTAATGTCCTCAAGTTGTGAACCAAACAAAATGTTCAAAAAACACAAGAGAGGACTCAAAAACATGGCTGAGATATATAAACATATAAAAACCTTTATTTGATGATGAGCGCTTTCACTCCATCCAGGGCGCTTCTTCAGGTCATTAAAATGCATGGTAAAACATATCATTATATACAAAATACAAAGTAACCATTCCATTTATTCAGATAAAACACATGATTAACAGTGAACCCTTTTAAAGATACAATACATAGTAAAAACACATCATGGTATACAAGATACAAAATAATTAGTAAAATCACCTAAATAAAGCACATGATTTAAGATGAGGCTTCAAGGGTACAGTTTCATGAAGGCTGTATCCTTTGTTTGCTTGTAATAAGATGATCCATCTTAGCTCACTTTCCACAGTTTTATTAATCAGATCACCCATTCTCATATTGTCTGATAGTAACTGCAAAACCAGAAAAACAAAAGAATGTGTAGAGCCATGATAAAAAAGGTAGAACAAAACCATATTTTTCTAAGGTCCAGACTACATCTGCTAATAGCACTGCTAATGCTCGCTCCTATAGAACAGGATTTTCTTTATTCTTCCAATGTCAATGCGATTTATAAGGTTTATAGAAATAATTGGTCCGTCTTAATGGCAGATGTGAGTATTAAGAATATCTTAGGTGTTGAACCAAGATTTTGCTTCAAAAATAAGAAAACTTTGAAGCATTTGTTATGCTATAAGAACAACACTCTCCCCATTGGCCAGGTTTCACAATGTGTTGGTACACATCGCTGCAGGTCGTGCAGCTTTTGCATGTACATTGATAACAATGTTAATTTCTTTACACACAATTCTACAGTAAAACTTTCTATTTTTGTCATGCAAATTGTTTGAGTGGGAACTTAGTTTATTTAGCAAGATGCAAAGCCTGCCCCTTTCTATGTAGGCAAGACGAGCTGCTCTTTGAAAGAGTGGATATGTGAGCATATCTACAAGACTAGAAATCTAATGAAAAGAATGCCGTAGTAAAACATATTATTGTTCATGGCTCTACACATTCTTAAAACTTTTTCTCATGAGCACACAATCATGACATGGGACAAATTTTTGAAGAGATTTGAAAATTGCATTACTGCTATTAAATTTTTCACTTCTTGCACAGTTCTAAAACCTAAATTACACCCTTATAAGAACACAGTAACCTTTCTTGTTGTTGAGCCACAGAGAGTGGAGAGTAGCACCACCTAGACAAGGAACTAGATTTCAGAACAGGTTCAACAAATTATAAAGTGTTATTTGGCACAGTGGTGCAGAGGTTCGTATTGTCACCTCACAGCAAGAGGTTCCCCGATTTGACTCTCAGATGGGTGCCTTCTATGTGGAGTCTCCATTTCCTCACTGTGTTCATGTGGCTGCTCCTGTTTCCTACCACATTTCAAAGACATGGATTGGACAATATAAAATGGCCATAGACATGAGTGTGCATGTGAGTGTGTGGTGCAGAAAAACAACCGCAGCAGGGCTAGCCACCTAGTGATGTAAACATTGCCTGGATGATTGCCACTCTTGAACTGACATCCTGACCCCAGGTGCAAAAATGAGAAGAAAGATTTGTGGATGGGTGGTTTCAATATTCAGGAATTATTGTCAGGCATTTGAAATTCTGTGAAATCAACTACAACATGTCAGCAAGGGGGAGCACTCAATGTGCAGTGCAGCTTTGCACACTGTTTTTGAAGAAAAGAAAAAAAAACAGCACAGCACACATAAAATGTGGAAGGAAAAATTGTTGCATTAAGAAAATGATATTTCAGCACTGTGCTTGTCTGACACAGATGTGTAACATCAGCTGCTGCCACAGCTGTTCCCAGCATACTCTCTGATTAGAAAGTGATACATTAATATTAAATAAACAGAGAGCTGCTGAAAGCTACATGGAAAAATATGGACCACATATGATGGTCTCTGCAAGAGGAAATAAAAGCATGCCTGTTGCTGCATATATTGGCCTTAGTGCCACTATGAGTACTCAAAGCACCTAAGTTCATATGACAGGTGCCTGGCAACTATTGCTCATAAATCATGGCTTAAGTTCACAAATGCTTGCAACACAAATACTTAAGCTTAAATTACTCGCATTTAAAACAATTTTAAAATTAGCAGTATCACATTTTTTTTTTTTTTGCAGCACACAAGCCTCCTCTCAAATCCCTGACATCTCTCATCACCTTACTTTATTATTGTCAATCTGAAGTAGTTGCTCCTTGGAGAAAAATCAACCCCTAGCAGGGATTGAAACAGCTATTTTTTCTCCACAAAGTTCCAGGCCTGGAGAAAATAAAATACCCTAGACTTTAAGCAGTAAGTCATCACTTCTAATTGAAGTGAGGCACAATAACTGTGATGCATGCAGATGTCATACAGGTAATAGGCTGCAAGCCACTGACAAATGGGGCATTCCAGCAACATATAGGCGATACTACTGTCAGATAAATCTCTTAACGTCATCTGTCACCAAGTGGTGAACCAAATTAGGGTTTCCATGACACCTGGTGAGTATCAGTAAGACATGGAAGCTGTTTATGCCAAAGCCCACTTTCCCATAGTCCTGGGAGCCATCAGCTGTACCCATGTCAGTATCAAGCTTCAGGTGGTGAAGAATCTAAAATATCTGTAAACTAGAAGCCTAGCAGTACACCTTCTGTCAGACTGTCTGTTCTGTGTATGGCATAGTAACCAATGTCTGCACAAAATCGCCCAATAGTGTATACCAAACTACCCCAGTAGTACACACGATTCATGCGTGTCACTTGAAACATCAAAGCATAGGTATCCCATGACATTGCCATGATTCATTACATTTATTCAGTGGCAGAAGGATACGATAAGCCCTTCCAGTCAACCATTAAGTGGAGTTAACATTCTACCCACCTTCCACCCCTACCTTTTTATTTCTGCATTTCTTTGCCTGGCCCATGTGTACTTGAATGCTTCTCTGTATTCCTTCTCTACCACCCATTACTGCAATCGATTCCATACATCCACAATGATCTCTGTAAAAAAAGATCCTGTTACTGCGATCGATTCCATACATCCACAATGATCTCTGTAAAAAAAGATCCTGTACAGATCCTTGGAGTAAGTTTTCACCAAAGTCTACCTCTGTGCTCCCACACCATTCTTCCTGTTTAGAATAACCTTGCTGAATCATTCTGCTATGATTTCATGCAGCAGTATCATGTCCCACCCATCTCTCTTCTGGCTGTCATCAGAAGAGCTCAGGCACTTTAACCTCTGCTCATATCATTTCCATTTCAAGCCAGTCACCTTTGTGGTATATTTCCTCAGGTTTTCTTTGGGAAGATTGATGTCCTTCTCCTTGTATTCCTTTTATAGCCTCCATAACTGCATACAGTGGTATAACCTGAGTGGGACCAGGTAAAGAAGAACCATTTTCGCCTTGCTTCTGAGGCCCGTGTCACATTTTGTTTTCTGCTGCCATTGCGCTCTGTACTACCAGTAGTCCATTTTAACTGTGATTAACATTCCAAATCCTTTTTGTTGTCATTTGTAGTCAGTTATGTAACCCCCCAGCTGTGATCTCACATGAGAGTTGTTGTGGTACCAATATAGCACCTTTCATTTGACTGTATTGAACACAACTGTCACCTCTCTGTCCAAATGATCAGTCTTTTTAAATCCTTCCTTAGACAACTCTCACATTCACCATTGCTGCACCTGTTTTTTTGTTGTCAGTGAAAATGTTGAGCTTGCTCCCTCTTCCTTCACATATGTCTGAAACAAAACCAGTGAAGACTATTAAACCCAGGATGGACTTCAGCATTAATCCACTTATCACATTCTTTAGTCCTGACTTCTTCACCTTATCGCAGCCTCTTCATTCTGTCCTTTAACCATGCTGTGTGCAAATTCCTGTCTTGGCTGTCATCATTCCCACATTTCCTCCATTTTTTTCTGTCTGCCACATTTGTACATCCAAGACAAATACAGTAAAAAAGTCCTGACAGACCATATGTATTGCTACTCCCCTATCAAGTTCATCTGTAACACAGTTATAAAACTATATCAGATTTGACTGACAGCTCTTTCTGATCACAGACCCCTTGATGGTTGCTGTCATCAAAATGTTGTCTAGTAAAAGAACCAGACTTTCATTCACGATCATCTCCATGAATTTCAGCACCTATGATGTTAAACTAATAGGCCAGGATTTTCCTGCTGACCACTTTGTGAAAGAGCACTGCACGTGTTAGCCTTCATTCCTCAAACACTTTGGCACTAGCCAGTGATTTGTTGAAGATCACTTTCAGGAAATATGCTAGCTCACTGGCCATATTCCAGGACCTTGCACTTTATCCTTCTTAAGCACAACCAGCTGTGTCACCTTCTCATCCTTCTCTACCATAGTGTCTGTTTACTGTTGTCCCAGTGTTTGCCCGTGCCTCAATTACAGTACGATGCCCTCCATTTCTTTTATTTTCTGAATACTGGTGCAAAATATTGCAAAAGATTACTTTAGCACCCTCGCTTTTTCCTCCATCTTCTTTGATCTTCTTACCATCTTTGATTAGCCTAGCTAGGTAGGTTCCCCTCCTCCATTCTACTATACATCTGAAATGCCCTTCTTCTTCTTCCTGATCCCTGGTGCTGACTCCCCTTCAGCTTATGTCTTTTCTTCCTACAGCACCTTTCTTGACTTTTTGCTGGCCTTCCTTGTTCTGCTCTTCCTCCACCTCAGCATCCTTTCAGTTCATGCTTTCGTATATTATTTGTTGCCTTAAATTGTTAGCCTCTTATTCCTATGTAACCACACTGGCATTTTCCCTTTCTAAATCATTATAAATATTCATTAAATCTGTGTCCATAATCCGAGTGCTCCATCCTTGAGGCAAACGCATATCTCATTTATTTTTTTCTCTTTGTTCCAATTCTCCTAAGTTATCATTGAACCTTCCTTATGCTCAGCAAAAGCAGTTTCCTAAAATCCCACCCTACTGTCTTTGCCTTTGTAGTCTTGCTCTCTATTAAGCACTCTAAAACACCCACTAGCATGCTCGCTGTTGCCTAGTGGTACCTTGTGTCATCTTCTGCCATGGTTAGTACCACTTCTAGAATTCTATCATTTGTGGTACAGTCCTGTACACTTAGCCAAACATTTCATGCTCCAACTGCTGCTATGTACTCCCCACAGAGGGATGCCAACATCAGATGGGGACATTACATACAAAAATTAAATTGAAGATATACCCTCTGCACTGCTACTGGGTGAGTGTGTGGTGTTCATGTAGAAATAACTCATACTGAAGTTCAAGACCAAAGAGGGTTCTACAGGAGGTGGACAGCTTCACAAGAGTTGTATGGCTGGATTTACCATTGCAGGGCATTGTCAAGTACAGGAGCTGGAGATGGTATGTTACATCCAGATCTGAGCACGACAAGGTTCATAAGTACAGGTATACCACTTACCATGATACCACTGATAGCTGTACCCAGTGCCACATGTGTCTCATTGTATCTGATACCATGGCAATGGCCTTGTATTCCCATGCCTTTCTGATACTGAGTCATGATGTAATGTGAGATCTTGAACAACACATGCTAAGTTTGACAAATGGTTCGTGATCACAGTGGCATGCTTAGATCTTGTATGTCTGTCAACTTTTATGCTGGCATTTGTCTACATTTTATATTTTTATGTTCATGCTAGGATGTTGATCAGATAGATTATTGTAGCTTAGCCTGAAGAACTCATTTTGTCAATACCATGCAGCACGAGGTAAATGCTGCCTAATTACTTCCATTTTCAAAGAGGGTTTGAGGGGCCAGACAGAGGTAAGTTTACGATTTCCCATACAATTTTTGAGACACAGAGAATTTAGTTCATTTGAGTGGGTGTTTAAGGTATTGTTTGTTTTGCATATGTGTAGGAGGTACCATAATTGAAGTGTTTGTAGGCAAGGCAGAGGGTCACCCCCCAAAAAAGGCTATAAGAAATACACAAGAGAAAAAAGTGATTTAAGGTAGTCTAAGTAACATATTGAGGACATTGTATTGTTGACTAGTAAAATCCTAATGTATTTTCTGCACTTTGAGTTTGGGGCCATGGTTGAAAAGAGCCAACAGACCAGTCCACTTACCTGGAGAAAAAATAGCAATAACTAAATGAATGAATGAATGAATGAATGAATGTAAGACTAAACATATGATAGGTGCATGGGTGCCCATATTTGTCATGGGACACTATGCTACACTTCTTGGCATTTAGCTTAAGGCCATGGTCCTGGTGCCATTTATTTGTATGCATTTGACCACTCTGAACAATCTGTCAGTCAGCTGGAGAGTCTGTGATACTTCTGAGTTCGCAGTCATCCACAAACTCTCCAAGCCTTACCAACAACAGAGAAGTCAATACTGATGAGAAGTGGCCCAGGGACTGATTCCTGAGAGATTCCACTACTAATGACTCTTTTTTTATGACAGCAAGCCTCCTACACTAGCAGGCTGGGCTCTATCAGTGAGACAGTTTGCTATCCAGGATGTACACAAGGGTTTACATTTAGTTTGTTTATCTTGTCTTTAATGCCAGAATGTGGGATGGTGCCAAAGGCTTTGTCAGACCAAGGTAAGCACTCTTCACTGATTTGTCTAGATCCAATGCACCAGTGACTTAAGGTCATAGGATCATAGGAAGTTACTAGGCTATTGGCCCTGAGGCCCTTACAAACCTAGCCAAGAATTTAGCCCATGTTCCAACAAGTCAGCACCCTATGCCACTGTCCAGCAGGGACACAGGTGGAATCCCAGGGGTGTATTTTCTGTTCCCCATCCAATTATTCAGGTTTCATACTTATTCATAGAAGCCCACTACATTTAAGAGGCAGGATCTACCTTTAGTGAACCCAAGCTGGCTTGGCTCAATGGACTGCAGACTGCTGATGTCCTTGCTAATAAACTCTGTAATGATGCTCTCCATTGCCTTTCAGATAGGACTGGTCAGGCTTATAGGTCTGCAGTTAACAAGGTCAGTGTTGGGTTTCCCTTCGTGAGTGGGATGACCACAGCACTTTTCCACGTCTCAAGCACAAATCCAGTGGAGAGGCAGAGACTGAATAATTTTAGTAGTGAATCTATAAGGCTGTGCTTGGCACTGACAAGAAAGCAACCTGGAACATTCTATATACCCATGGCGCTAGTGTTATTGGCCCTCAGGATTTGTCATATGGCAGTCTGAAGGATGGTGTGGACATTCTAATGTATGGTGGAAGACAAAAGTATAACATTTGAGATAAATGTATCAGCTAGCAAGTTGGCTGTGCCCTGTTGGAATGGGTATGTAATGTTGTTATGTACCAAGTCAGTGCAGTGCTGGGCATTACTGCTAAGGTTTTTGAAGTAGTTATAAAATGTCTTATGGCTGCCGTTTACACAGGTGGAAATTTTTAGTTCATACTTACATATGTACATTTCTTACATCAGACCAGTTGTAGAATATAAACCCATCTGTTGCTAATATTCATATTTCAAGGGTAACTTACTCTTTCTTGAGTACATCCAGAGGAAGCTCATAAAGAAAATTCCAATATGGAAGGGCATGTCATATCCTGACCTCCTAAAATTTCTGAGGCTTTACACAATTACATACTGCTATGTTATGGACATATTCTATCTAGCATAGAAAGCATTATCTATTGGAAGGGTAAGGCTGCTGATGGGATGAGATCATGGATAATGCATGATTTGTTCTTGACAAAAATCTGTTGTATAATCTTAAGAAGTTTAGTACGGTTAACAGGAACATTAGCAAGGTACTGCAACAAACTTCTAATATCAATTACATGCTATGATACTATAAATACATTTAAGATTTATTATATAGATTCTTATTTTTTTCAGTGGTAGATCAAGGGCTTTGCAGAAAGGGGGGTGCAGTCTGGAAAGTAGACCAGTGGCGGGGTGGGGGCTGCTTAATACATTCAGTTGTACATCACTATGGTATGACTGAGGTAATGGAGGTAGGTAACTCTTGTCCAGCACGTAGCTAATTTACAGACAGTACCACTTCTCTCAAAGCATGCCCAGATGGCATAATTGGTTACCCGTGTGAAGTCACAGTTCCCTTCCATAGCGGTACAGCCTGCATATGCATTTTGATAACCTTGGAGAGAGTCACAATGATGGCGACAAAACCAGAGCAAGTATTATAATAAGTGCAGGTAATCTTTAGGGTCATAGGTAGTTACTAGACATAAATTCCCAAGTGCTCTAGCCCAAATTCTCAAGTGTCCTAAAGTATTGTCTGGGTAAGCAACTTGCTCAAGGTCAAATATTAGGGAAATGAAGGCTGTGGGAATCAAACCCTATATCACAGGAAATAACTTGTTAGCAGATCACAGCCTTCAATCTCTTTGCCAACTACAAACTTACTTTTCTAAGTAAATTTTTCTGAGAAAACAGCGAAGTTCAGTAAATTCAAAACAATACAGCAAGTTAAGAAACTACATGTTATGAAGAAGAAGAAAAAAACAAATAATCAGTTCAGCTATATGGAATGTTTGCAAACAGATGTAACCACTGTAGCATTTCACATAGGAATGCAATTCAGAATCTACATTAATTTTATTGCAGCATCAAATATAAACCAGAGGCACATATATTTGGATTAATTTACAAATATTCCCTATAATTTGTGCAGAAAATAACGATATACAAAAAGTTTTCCTTGGCAGAACACAAAAAATATCTCCTTACTGTTCAATGCCAATCATTTCATCCACAAACAGTTCCCATACCCCAGCGCCTACCAAGAGTATCTGGTTTGACCCTGCTAGGATAAAAATAGTATTTTAGTAAGGTGTCAGTCTTTTTCTCTGAAAGTTTCATTTAGTGTACATTCACTGTACACTCCCTTGGCAAAGTAACACAGGCATAAACTGTCCAACAGGCTTAAATCCCCACCAAACCGAATGCAATAAAACTATTAAAAAATAAAATATTCAAGCAAAGAGATGATTAAGTGCATGGTAAGTATCTGTATTTACTTCCCTTGCAGCATTCAAAAGATCACTATTTTCAATTAAAAAAAAAAACAATAATAATAAATTTGAATTACTGAAGGCCTGGAATTAAAGATTCTAAGTCTCACCTTCCCATCTAACTTAGAATATGATATGTTATTTTAACTCCAAAGGAACTGTTTTTCTAAAGCATAATATTACTTTACATATGCCCACTTGTCTAAAGCAAAAGTCTGACTGCTAGAAACAGCAGGTCAGCCTTCCACTGCTAACACAAAACTGAATTAAAAAATATTTTAGGACATATGTACAAAAAACACAGCTGTGAAAACAACTTTGCTACAGAGATGATTTCTCCGATGCACACAGGTAAGCAGCAATCTACCCGCAATTACAAGTCCTGTGAATTCAATATCAGCTGCACAGAGGTCAGATTTTAAACTGTTCTAAACTGAAACAGAATTTAAGGGTAAATAAAGACAGTCTAACCTGTATAGTATGCCAATGCCCTTAGTTACAAGATAAACTGAAATTATTCCTTTCTTCTAGGCAATTTCTGCCCCACATGCCTGTTGCCCATCAAGCCCTTCTGTTGGAATCTATGTTAATTTCGCCAACTGCCCATTCATTCTATAATATTCTTTAGGGCACTGTGACAACAGCAAATGGCAAACAGCAAAGCAAATTAATTCATCTACAGACATCCTCACACCTACTGCTACCCTTAATATATGGTTTTACATTACCAGGATTAGAAAGTAATAACTTACAGTGCCAGATCATTGTCAAATGAGGCCCCAGGCAGGGTAATTGACCCCCTGGCTGCCATTCTGGTGTCCCATCACTTGCCCCCCCCACCAATTACTATAAACACTGTTCAAAACTGTCAGCATCCATACTTTTTGCTTTTCTTCTGAAATGAAGATAGAGATGTGGATTAAATTTATTTATTCTTTGTTGAACAGGTTAATCCCAAGAGGATAGTAGATTCTTTTCAGCGGAGGCCCTTGTTGGTGTTTATACTACTAGGGGAAATTTGGCCAGGGCACTGGAGAACATCTCCTACTCTTTTCAATAGCTCAGGTGGCTATAAACCTCACAACATCTGTGATAAAAGAAGGCAGATGGGGCCTTAGTTTATCATCTCATCTGAAGAACAATGCACTCAGGAGTGCAGCACCCCCCTTAAAGTACATTGCAGTGTCAGCAATCCATCTACATAATGTGTGAGTAGAACCTACAGCCTTCTAAATTAAAGGTATGTATATTCATATTAATAATCTAGTTAATAATTACCTGTTGTGTTACTAAAACTACTTTCACATTTTATAGCACAAACACTGATGCCCAGTTTACTAAACAAAACAGTTGCACACTGAAAACAGAATTAGCATCGGCAACAATAAACTTCTCTATCATTGAAGCTCACATTCATTGAAAATACAACTAAACTCACATTCACTGAAAATGCATACATTCATTGATGGATTATGTGTACCTTGGCCCCTAGTCTGTTTTTGGTCCATGGTCCTCTGCATACTTTTTTAGGACTGTGCATAAATGCATGTATTGTTTTATTCACTTTTAGTGTATGAAACTTCTCTGTGTGGAAGATTTTCAGTCCATATATCTCTAGTTAATTACTGTATATTAATCAGATCAGATAATGGTAGTAGAAGTAATGAACTTGAACTCGTCCTAAGTCAAAAAAATAATAAAAAATATATAATTTGAAATATTGTACAAAATTACTAAGTATTCGAAAGTAATCCAAGCAGGGTAGGCAGTCTGTTTCCAGGCGAAAATCCTTTATTAAGTACACAGACAAGTGATACAAGTAAAACAAAACAATAGAGTAATAGTTTCCTCACAAGCTTTCTAACTTTATATATACTTTTTATCAGACTGCTTACCTATATATATAATAATTAGATTTCTTTCCTCGCAAGACAAGGACTTCGTGCTGAAATCAGCTTGGACTAATTCCCCTATCAAGATGGGTGAAAAAGTTATTCGTTTTTACAATGACTACACCTCTACAGTCATATCCAGAAGAAAGGAGTGTGTTCCTCTAATTAAGTCCTTGAAAAAATCCAACATTAAAGCTCAAATTCTTTTTCCTACAAGAATAAAATCACCTTGTCAGAAGGAGTGAAGATCTTTGATTCCCTACAAGAAGCAGTAGAATTTATCCAAAAGAAGAAAATACTGTTGGGCATAGAAGAAATGGAATGGTCATCCCAGTGTTTGAAGAGACAGGCAACAAAAAATGGATGGTCTATGAAAAAGGAGCAAACAAAACCAAGAAACTAAAGGACAAATTAATACATTCTTTCTAATTTTAAATGCTTTGTTTTATGAATCATAATATATTTGATTCTGGAAAGTCACTATGTTGCAAGGTAATGTGAATCATTTTTATTATTAACTTTCTCTTTTCCTTTCTATAGCTACTTCTTCTAATTATATATAGTACTAAGTATTTAAATAACATTATCTCTCTCTTCTTTCTTCCTATTCTGTTTTGTTACCAATGTTCCTTTTCTCTCTTTTCCCCATTATAAATACTTTGTATACTTTTCCCTTTTAAATAACTACAAATGATGTATGTCTTCTAATTCTTCAGTAATAGTATAATTTAACTTAATACCAAAGTGCATTTTTTCTAGTGGGTCAGTGGTGGAGTAACAAGGTGTTTCTGATTAGTGTTTCTAACTAGGTGTTTTAGACTCTTTGTTTAGATACATTTAAACATTAATACAGTACATTTATAGATAGCTAAATACAAGTTTATATATATATATATATATATATATATATATATATATATATATATATGGATTCACTTTAGAAGCTGGAAATATTGAAATATCGAAATTCAGTATTTCGCACCCATAAAGTAGAATCCTGAAAAGAACGAAAACTCAGAAGAGCAAAATTCAAAACCTCGCATACCGGAGATTTTGAATTAGCGCTTCTGGTGTTTTGCTGTGGTCATGGATTCAGGTAAGTGTTTATGTGTTAAGGGTTTTGGGTAGGGGCTGTGGTGTGTGTTAGTGTGTTTTGTTGCTGTGATGTGTGTGTGTGAGGAGAAGGTAGCTTGTGTTGTGGTGTTTTGTGTGTTTTTGTATGTAGTGTGACCTCAGAGTTAGAGTATTTAAGTAGCGAGGTATGGGAGGCACTGGGTGGCTTGCCCCCCTGCTTTTATGTAGGACAGAGCTTGTGCTTGTGTGTGAGGAGGAAGGTGTGTGTTTGTGTACAGCAGAAGCACTAATTCAAAATCTCCGGTATGCGAGATTTTGAATTTCCCGCTTCTGAATTTTCGTTCTTTTCAGGATTCCACTTTATGGACTTGAAATACTGAATTTCGATATTTCAGTATTTCGAGCTTCTAAAGTGAATCCATATATATATATATATATATATATATATATATATATATATATATATATATGTATATATATATATATATATATATATATATATATATATATATATACATATACATATACACACTAGGTTCCTTTCCCCCCTCT
Source organism: Protopterus annectens (assembly GCF_019279795.1). NCBI lineage: Eukaryota > Metazoa > Chordata > Ceratodontiformes > Protopteridae > Protopterus > Protopterus annectens. Next base: position 1,101,240,124 of record NC_056739.1, read on the forward strand.
CTCTGGCCTGGTTAACTGGTGGATAAATGATTGAAATGTTGTAATATGATTTCTGATTTGATGCAGCTGTTGTTACTTCTAAATAGCTGTTTTTATATGAAAGGGTTAATTTTTTTCATGATGTTGATGTTTTGTGAGGAAACTGGTGATCTGTGTGACTGTTCTCATTGTGGAGATTGATGACATGCACTGAAAAGGCAAGTTGAGTGTTTTTTTTTGCTTTATGTAAACTCTAAAAGCTTCAAGATCTGAATTTCCCACCGAAAATGCTTTTTTCTTCACTAGAGACAACTTCTGTTGTGCATGAGCCTATTTAGATACTTTTTAACAAGTTTATGAAGCTGCAGCTTGAGTAAACAACAGTGATGAGATCATTTGACCTTTTGAACTTGTTAAATGGTTGTACTTAGAATTATTTTCTCTTGAAATTCTGTTATCCTTCACTAGATACTTTAAATGGTAAATAATTAGTTCTGATAAAAGTGTTTAACTCCTTTGAAAATGCCTATGTTCTCTTATAGATGCATACATTCTGCAGATTCAATGACACTATTAGTAACTAAATGACATCAAGTGAGCTAGGAGCTGCATTAGAAAACTCATTATGCATATTAACATCAGACTTATGTTATATAACTAAACCTTTAGTAACTAAACAGAGGGTTGTGAGGCCCCCTTATTTTTTTCTCTCTCTCTCTCGCTCTCTCTCCCCCTTCCTGATGAAAGACGTCAACATAGATATTGTTAATGCATATGAGTAATGTGTGTATAATTGCAAAATATAATAGTTATGTTGTAATAAGTATTTTATATATATATATATATATATATATATATATATATATATATATATATATATATGGGTCTACATGAAAACACCAACACTCCAAAACACCGACAACGAGAACACCAACAGTTTAAAAGCCTGATGCTGGGAACACTGACATGTTAAAGTAAGTGTGCGATAGTGACAGACTTTAGGGTTAGGGCGGGTTAAGTGTGTTAGGGTTAGGGTGTGGGTAAGGTAAGTGTGCGATAGTGACAGACTTTAGGGTTAGGGGCGGATTAAGTGAGTTAGGGTTAGGGCGCGGGTTAGGTGAGTGTGCGATAGTGACGGACCTTAGGGTTAGGGTTTGGGTTAAGGTTAGTTCATAGATAGTTGTGTATGTAAGGTTTAGTGTAGGCTTGTAAGGTATTTGGTGTGCTTGTGTTGTGTGTGTGTTTTTCGGAAAAGGTATTTGTTTTGTGTTGTTCATTGTGGGGATTGTGGTTTGTCGGGCATGTGAAGTTCTGTGCTTTTAAACTGTCGGTCATCTCAGTTGTCGATCTTCCGGTCTCGATGTTCTCATCGTCTGTGTTTTGGTGTGTCAGGGTTTTGAAGTAGAGCTACATATATATATATATATATATATATATATATATATATATATATATATATATATATATATATATCTTACATGAAAAATGTTAGATAAATGACTGACAAATGGTTAAATTATCTGATGTTTCTTGAAAAGTCTTGGAAATAATAACAATCTTCTTAACAATCAACGTCTAATGTTTATACATACTTTGATCTGATGTGTATTTCTGACATATCTATGTATTAGAGGTGCTATTATCATATGTGACATATTCATATAGCTTCAGATATATTGGACACTCTCATTCTAATGTATATTTCATGGATTCAGATTTTTTTATTTGCTTTCATAATGCTTTTCTTTTTTGTTTGTATATTATATTCTAAGCAGAGATGGATAATTTGTGTCGTTTGGTATTGGAAAGGTGGTAGATAGATGGCTTAGTTAAGTTTTTAACCAAACCAGAAACTTTATATTTCATGTATGTGTTTAGAAATAGTTTTGGATTTTTGAAAATAGTGCTTAATACACGTTATGCGTCCATGATAAGTAAGTTTTCCGTAGATTTCAAGTCAACACAGAAGAAAGGTCTTTCAGTTAGTAATAACATACACATTATAGTCAATGGCTTATAAATGTTTATCATTAAATATTAATGGTTTGAACAATAATGTCAAAAGAGCTGGTTTGCTTAAATATATCAAAATGCATAAAGCCCAGATCATCTTTTTACAGGAAACCCATCTATTAAAAAAGATCTACAAAAACACTCATTCGATGGCTGTATCATTCTGGCTGATTCATGTTTTAAGACCAAGAGAAGGGGCACTCTTATTCTATAGAAAAATATTTATACTATGCCAAGAATTATAGACACAATTTCAGATAAAGATGGGATGTTAAGCATGGTTATTCTGGAAATCAATAGGAAGTATTATACTTTGATTAATACATACTGGATACCAGGACTGAGTACTAAATATGTTGACAAATATCTGGACCTGATTATTTTAAATGCAAAAGGGGAAATTATAGCAACAGGTGATTTTAACTCCCTATTATCAGGCAATGATATTTCGAAAAATGGTAAAATAAAACTAACATGTCAAGCCAAGAAGTTAAACGACTTTACAAACCAGATGAACCTTAAAGATATACATGGTCTGAGAGAACATTATTCCTTATTCTATACTCACTATTCATATCGGTTTGGTACACAAACAAACATTGATAAGGTCTTTGTATCAAATAATATATACTCTAAAATAAGTGAAGTATCTATAATGACTTGTCCACTTTCGGACCGTAATGCTATAAACTTTACATTAACTACAAATGCATATGAGTTAAGATTTCTACAGAGAATTCCTGCTTACATAACTAAGTTAAATGACTTTAGGGAATGGATAATGAAAGAAATGGACATGTTTATGGAAGCAAATGATAATGGTGAAGTGACTGATACTGTACTATGGGACACCTTTAAAGTTTATATATATAGTAGAATAAAATCTTGATACCTTAAAAAAAGGAGAAAGAGGAACAAAGAACTTTTAGACTTACAAAAAAACATAGGCAAGATAAAAATGGATGCAAAACCAAATACACTTTATGCACCACCGCTTAGCTAGGGTTAAACCATTTCTGGCGCCATAAAGTCTGCTCTTCAAATTTTACCTTAGAAGTAGATACTTTTTTAGTTTTAGCAGTCAAATCTGTTTCTTTGAGCTCAGCACTTGTTCAGAACTTGTTGCAAGCACTAAATAAGCTACAAATTACTACAGCACTCAACTTTCCTCACTTATCTAGAGGAAAACAGTTTTTAGTACTTAATAAATAAGCACCTATCCAGGCATGTCTAAGGGTCAGCTCCTGGTGTTTTCTCCTGTCTACCTGATGAATCTGAGCATCTTGGGGCAATGCAGGAATTGCTGCATGTACACAGGCAGCCTCTCCTCCTACCACCCAACACTACAACCTGTGAGAGATGCACTTATATAGCCAAACTGGAAGCAAAGCTCTCTTCACCCAAGACTGGACTAGACAGTCAAGAGGAGAAGGTAAACACTTGCACTACACCACATTCATCACATAGTCCCTCAAAACCTACAGCACCAAAACACACACATAGCAACACAAAACACACAATTACATTTGCCAAGGCTTTCAATAAAAATCTGCTCAAGCAACAGAGACCACCAAAGCAGAAATGCATGCAACCTCCACCCCCCAACATGACCCAAATGACACATAGCCCACAAACTCAGTGTGCCAGTCAACCACAGCCCATAAGGCATAACAAAGTACCCAGCACTCTAGTCATAGATGACTCTATAGTCAGGCACACTGATGTTCCACCCACCAGGCTAAACAAGGAGAAAGTTACTGTCAGCTGCCTGTCGGGTGCCAGGATCCACCACATAATGAACGCACTCAGATCACTCGACAACAAGTACAAATATAACTCTGTCATTGTCCATGTTGGTGTGAATGACCTGAGACATACCTCCCTGGACTACATGAAAACAGACATGGAGGAGCTCTCCAATCTTGTAGCCCAGGCAGGTATGACCCTAGTCCTGAGTAGCATCCTGCCATCACCCAGAATGATACCACAGTACAAGGACAAAATGATTGACTTCAACAATTGGCTAAGCTTCTGGTGTCATTCTAAGGGGATCCAGTATCTGTCTGCCTGGGATGACATGATTGACAGACCACGATGCTTTGCCAGAGATGGCCTACACCTGTCGCCCTTGGGATTCCGGATACTGGCTAAGGCTCTGGCCACCCCTATAGTGTCTTTTTTTAGGCAAGGTTCAAATGACAAATTCACCACCATAACAGGTACAAGCAAGCAAAATCTGAGGGTAATGCTACTCAGTGCTAGAAGTTTAAACCTTAAAATGCATTCACTCGAGGCACTCCTTAAAATGGAGAACATCAACATCTGTGCAGTGACAGAGACCTGGTTCAAGGCTCCAGAGATCACCCCTGCATTACCAGGTTATAATTCATACCACACCGTTCAGCCACCTAACCCAGACCAAAACACTAAAAGTGGAGGCGTGTCTATATTCATTAAGGATATCCACACCTACAGGCTAGTTGTTCAGCATAATGCATCCAAGATTATCCAAGTGCAACTAACTCTGGGCAAGACCACAATCCAAATTGTAACTTGCTACAGATACCCCACCATGCCCCAGGATCCCCACTCCTCATTTCTTGATACACTGGAAAATATTAGGGTAAAACCCACCACCCTAATAATGGGCGATTTCAACTACCCCACCATTAACTGGGAAAACTACTCATGTACCAACTCTTTTGCTCAACGTTTTCTGGAATTCATAAATTCCAGTGATTTGGATCAATTTATCCACACCCCCACCAGGGGCAGCAATATCCTAGACCTGTCATTACCAACATGGGTGACCATTGTTCCACACCAGAGGTCAATTCCTCGTTTGGCAGATACAACCACAAGCTAATCAGCCTAGACATCCCCATCCTGCCCCCACCCCCATTAGGGAAACCACTGTAAAAAATTTCTCCAAAGCCAACTTCACACTTCTTAAGACAGAAGTGGCAAACTTCACGACACCCATGCAGACGGACAATAGAGGTACGACTGCTGAATCCTACACAAATGCACTTTATAAGCACTTACACGAGTGCATGGATCATGCTATCCCTAACAGAACCAAGATGCTATCCTCCAAAAAAAGGAAGCCAATCTGGTGGTCCCTTGCCATAAACAAACTCTACAGCAGAAGAAAGAAACTGTTTCAAAAAAAGTGTAAAATCCCATGACTGGAAGAACTCACTGGTCAGCCTCAGTAAGAAGTTGAGATCCCTCATAAAATCCTCCAAATCTAATTATGAAAACAAAACTGCCACTGATTCTAAAGACAACCACAAAGCATTCTATAGCTATGTCTAGAATCTCAACGGCAACACTCACATCTGCTCTGAGTTACAGCACAATGGCACTAAATATACAGAACCAACTGATATTGCCAACATCCTGGCAGATAGGTTCAGTGCTGACTTTACCCCCCCTCACTCCCTAAAGGGCCCACCTCTATACCAGAAGAATGCAAAGTTCCTGTAATCACAGCTGCACAGATAAAAACTACACTCTCCAAAGCCAAGAACACAGCATCCGTAGCACCTGAAAACATCCCAGGCTGCATTCTACATGAACTACAGAACGAACTGGAGCCCCACCAAAGCACCATGTTCAATCATATCCTCACCTTAGGCTTTGTGCCCACTGAATGGTGCACAGTGATGGTTATCCCACTCCACAAAGGGGGAGCCACCACAGGCCCCAGGAACTACTGCCCCATTAGCCTAACTAGCCTGGTCTACAAGGCCATGGAACGTATCATCATGGAACTTATAAACAAAGACATTGGTAATCTCCAAACTCTGGACCACACCCAATTTGGATTTGTAAAAGGCAGATCATGTCTCCTAAACCTGATTGACTTCTTTGAAGCAGTCACCAAAGCCGTAGATGAGGGTAAGGTGGTTCAGACAGCCTATCTAGATCTCGCCAAGGCTTTTGACACCACCCCCCACTCTGGAATTATAGATAAACTCACTAAACTAGGTATAAATCCCTATGTCACAAGATGGGTTGTCAACTAGCTCACTGACAGAACCCAAACTGTGAAAGTAGCAGACTCCAAATCCGACTTCAGACCAGTGACAAGTGTAGTACCGCAGGGTTCTGTCCTGGGTCCTCTCCTGTTTGGTATCTACTTTTTTGAAGTTTAGACTAAAACAGAAGGTCTTTGGCTAATGAAGCTCGCAGATGACTGCAAACTAGGAGCCATAACTGAAACTCCTAATGATGTGGACATCCTACAAAAGGACCTCACTGAGACAGATGCCTGGTGTCTAAGCCATGACCTCAAGCTCAATGTCAAAAAGTGCATTGTCATCCCCTTTGGTAAAAACTCTTTACCCATGAGCTACCACATAGTTGGTAGTCTACTTAACACAGAAAGTGTGATAAGAGACCTTGGGACACAGGTGGACAGTAGTCTCTCCTTTGATAATCACATCACCACAGTAGTCAGGAAATCCTTCTATGAGGCACACCTCATCACAAAAGGTTTCTCATCCAGGAAAAAAAAGAGGTAATTGTTTCCCTCTACTCCTCATTCATTAGACCCATTATAGAGTAAAATTCCCCTTTTGGTATGTACCTCACAAGACACCTACAACAACTGGAAAGGCTGCAGAAATACCTCACAAAGAGGATTACTGGCTTCAAACAGATGCCCTACGCAGACCATCTCAAAAAACTCCAGCTTTACTCCATCGCATATCGCCTACTCAGAGGCAATCTTTGCCTAACATACAAAGCTATGTTCAACCCAGAGCTGTTGGACATGCTCCCCTTAAAGAAATCCCAATCCCTCCAAGCTACATGCTCCAGGGACCTAAACCTTGTCACCACAATAAACAGAACATGCTTGACAGATAAATTCCTGTCCCAGAGACTTCCCATACTCTGGAACAAACTACCTATCTATATTAAACAAAGCTCCTTATTAGTACTCTTCAAGAAAAATCTTGATGGTTGGATGGGAAATAGGAAATTCACCCTGGTGATTACCTCTGTGGCTCTGCTCGACAGGGACACAGAAAAATAATTTTCTTGGGTGACGAAAGCCATGATACCTTTTTGGCTAGGCTTGTATAGGCCCTAGGGCCGATAGCCTAGTACCTACCTATGAATCTGTATACCTATGAATCTATGAACAAAGTAGCACATAATGAAATTACTAAGTTAAATCAAAAATACTTAGAAGGTCTGAATCATAAGGTAGCCATAAACCTGGAAAAAGTGAAATTACAATTTTATGCTGTAAATCCCAAATATCTACGTAAAATAGCGGTAAGATCCAAAAAAACTAAACAATCAAAATATTATTAATGAGATTAAATATAAAAGTGATGGTTCAGTTAAGAGTATATCTAACTTAATGGGGATATCAGAAGTGTTCAAAAACTACTATAAAGATATAAATAATAACATACCACTTTTGGAGACAGATAATGTAATAAATACTTTTATTCAAGAAAATATAACTATTTAGGTGTCAATGCAACAAAATAACATATTAAATAAACAAATAACACTAACAGAAGTGAAACAGCAAATAAAAAAATTAAAAGATAATAAAGCTCCAGGACTGGATGGAATAATTCCTGAACTATATAAGATTTTTCCTAAATATATAATAAAGAAAATGATGAGTGCCTTTACTATGGTTAAGCAAAAATGTATAACCCCCCCCATCGTGGAAATACTCAATTATCTCCCCCATATTAAAACAAGGTAAGGACCCCAAATCTTGTGATTCATATAGGCCAATTTCATTACTAAACACGAATTATAAAATTTTCATGACAATATTAGCTAATAGGCTAAAGAAAATATTACCTAATCTAATACATAATGATCAGACAGATTTCATTCTTCATAGAAAAGTGGAAGAGAACATTAGCAAATTATTATCATTAATAGACATAGCATGCAAATACAAAAAACCTATTATCAGCCTAGACATAGAAAAGGCTTTTGATTCTATTGGTTGGTCTTATCTACAAAGAATTCAGATTGGTTTTGAATTCTCCTTAGATTTTGTCAACTTATTAATGAACATTTATAGTGGGGCACAAACCTATGTGAAAACTGGATCATGTCTATCCTCACCACTAGAAATCCTCAAGGGAATTATACAAGGTTGTTCTTTGTCACCATTACTATTTGCTCTTTCAATGGAACCTTTTGCTACATATATCAGAAACAAGCAAAATATAAAAGACTTTCAAATTAATGACTATTGCCCTAAGATACAATTATTTGCTGAGGATATGTTGTTAATGTTGGGTGATATTGATGGTTCTTTGCATGATGTTATAAATAAGCAAGTTTGAAAGAATTTCAGGGTTTAAATTTAATCATAACAAATCCAAAACATTACTAATTAACAAAAAGATCAACAAAAACCTAAGAGAAAGACCAGACTGTTTAATTGGGAGAATGATGTATTAGAATATTTGGGTGTCAGTATAAAGAGTACATGGAAAGAGTCTGTTAAACTAAACTACAATAATTTAATAACCACCATTAGTGAACTAATCAAAATATGGAATAAAATGTTCTTCACAGTGGAGGATAGGCTCTCTTTAATTAAAATGATAATTTTACCTAAAATTTTATTCTATATACAGTCATTGATACTACCCCTCCCAAAAACTTATTTAAAAATTAGAATCCATGCTACTTACATTTTTATGGTTCCCCTTAAAACCTAAGATTGCATATAAATAGCACATTAGAGCTTGGAATAGTAGTGGAATAGCACTCCCTAGCTTAGATCTTTATTCCAAATCAGGTATACTTAATGTAATATTACATTGGATCACACCTACCTATATATCTGGCTGGAAAACAATACATGAGATTCATATAACTGATGTCAGAACTATAGAAAATCAGTTTATGGAACAATATGGAATAAGTAGAGTTCATTGGCTTTTACGTGAAATTTGTTCATTTAATAAGAATTTTGATCATTTTTCTTATGACATTAATCAAATATTTAATAACTTTAAACATATAATTGATTGTAATTACAACATTAAACAATGTCTATTTCTTATATTCCCTATATCATACTCCCCTGATTGCCTAGATTCTTTCAACATCAATGTGATGCAAAAATTAAAGGAAAATAACTTGATATTCTGGCATCAGTTTATTGAAAATAAGAGTATTAAACCACTAAACTCTCTTTTATGTAGTTTTGACAATAGTCAAGACAGTTGGTTGTTTATACACTCATTATGGCAGTTTATAGAAAACAAAATGAGAGTATCAATCAACATAGAGACTGAATCTATACCTAGTTTGATTCAACTTTTTATTAGGTGTCTTGAAAAGACAGATAATCAAAACTTAAGTATCTCACCTATCTATAAGAGACTAAGAGAAAACACTCTAAAGTTTGATTCAGATTTTTGGAATTACTATGTAAAGATTAATGGAAAACAAATATCTGATGAATCCAAAAAAATGTTATTGAATTCTACGTATGGTTCCTCAAATATCTGATGAATCCAAAAAAATGTTATTGAATTCTACGTATGGTTCCTCTTCTTCATTATATTGGAGATTGTATACATGGAAATTTATGAACAGGAGTTTCTATACTCCACATAAAATAAATCTTATACTCAAAAACAGTGAAAGTAAATGTTGGAAATGTGATGAATTACTAGAGGCCAGCTGGGTTCACATGTTCATTGAATATAGAAATGTTGTTCAATACTGGAAAGACTTCAGATATTTTGTAAATGCTTTATGGTCTGATAACTGTCATGTTTCTAACTCACTAATCCTATTTTATGCCACTATACCTAATGTAATACCTAAATCTCAGCTTCAGTTACTCTGGTCAATTCTTGCATTTGCCAGAAAAGTTATTACTTTGAACTGGAAAAATAAACAAGATTTGATGTTTAAAGATTTTATTAATTTAGCAAAAGTTGTTTGTAAAAAAAGAACTGCAAACCATTTGTTACAGAACTCATAAAATTACTCATAAAAAAATAACATGGCAAGAACTGGAAAACCTTTTGAACACATACTTGAACTTTTTGTTTAAATATTTTTTTTAAATTTAAACATGTGTATATTACAAACAGTCTAATGTAAGTTTAAATGAATAACTATATACAGTATATACAACTGGCCTAATATGAAAAAAAGATTTCCATGTAGTCAGTGGTCAGCATATTTGATTAGCCCGCTTGATCTCCACAAGTGAGGACTTTTTAAGGGAATGTGAGGTGTTATATAATATGTTTGTTCATAGGGGTACCCCCGAGAAATGATTAAAGAGGTGTTTTTGAATATAAAAGAGAAAAGGGAGAAAGGAGAGATAGTACCACTCATTAATTATACTGTCCCAATAGGTGATATTATTGTGGGGAACCCCAAAAGAATACAAAACATGAAAGGAACTTTTATTACAGATTTTTGTAATGAAGCCATGGAAATTAAGAACATCTTATATATTGATATAATCATATATTGATATTGGAATATTTTTTCACACTTTAAGGAAACAACCACATTATTTAGTGAGTTACCCCCAATTGTATTTGGAAGAGGTAAAACTTTAAAGAAGTACTTTGAACATGTGACAATACATTCACAGGGCAGTAATAAAAAAATGGGGGACCTACAAGTGTGGTAATTGTGCTCAATGTAGAGTCATAATAGAGGGGGACCACATTTGGGTCAATAACATGTATGTACAGTCTAAGGCCAACACTAATTGTAACTCTGCAGGTGTTGTTTATGTGGCCCTGTGTCAAAAAAGTGAACAGTTTTATGTGGGAAAAACTAAAAGAAAATTTAAAGAACATTTATAAGATCACCTCCTGGACATTAGGAAGGGAGTTCATATAAATGCTCTAGCTAAACACATTATGACATTTAGGGACCCCAGTTTTTTTTTTTTTTTTTTTTAATAAGTGTAGTGAGAGACCACAGGGGGGACTGTGGGAAGATATTTTGGAAGAGAGACAGTTACGGTGGCAAATAAGATTGAATGCCACCACCCCTCCTGGACTGAATGAAGGCCTCTCTAAATCTAGCATTCTGACACTTAAAAATCTTATATTGTTTAGTTTGTAATATGGTTTAAAATATATCATGTATTTGTTTGAATTCAGTTATGTGTTATAATTGAAGAAAAAAAAAAGTTTTGAATAGAACAATTGAAGTGTATTGTTTTAAGTAAAGAGTTGCACATTTATATATTATTAGGTTTTTCTTTGGGGAAGTATTTAAGGATGGTGGTTTGAGATGGTTAATGATTCTGAAGAAGTTTTATTAAACGAAAATGCTTAATCCTTTGTTGTTTTAATAAACCAGTGCTTTATCTGTGGAAGACTCCTCTGTGTTCATTTGGGTTCTCCTCTGGATTAACCTGCTGTGAAACGTTTACCAATTTGATTCCCATACAGTGCCATCCCCCTCTGCCAGTACTATCCTTGTATGATTTCCATACAGTGCTATCCCTCTCTGCCAGTACAATCCTTGTATGATTCCCATACAATGCCATCCCTCTCTGCCAGTACTACCCTAGTATGATTCCCATACAGTACCATCCCTCTCTGCCATTACTATCCTTGTATGATTCCGATACAGTGTCATCCCTCTCTTCCAGTACTATCCTTGCATGATTCCCATACAGTGCTATCCCTCTCTGCCAGTACTATCCTTGTATGATTCCCATACAATGCCATCCCTCTCTGCCAGTCCTATCCTTGTATGATTCCTGTACCATGCCATCTCCCTCTGCCAGTACTGTTTTTGTATGTCTGCATTCACATTTAAATTCATAAATGAGAATACACTTAGGGGATGACACAGCCCATTCTGAGATGCTGTCAGTATCCTGTCTATACTATGATATATTTGAATTGTTCACATATTGTTTACTCATTTAACACCTGGATTGTCACCTGTCTGTGTCACAGAATGGTGCATTTGTTTTTTTACTGTATCATGGTCAGACAAAGGGTCCCGTTATGTACTCACTGTACCTAGACATATATGGGTAATCTGAGGCCATTCTTTGAACTTGGTATATTTGTTACCTGAGGAAGGAGTTTTATTTAGCTAAGTGTATGTCTCGCTGCCGACTGTGGATGCTTTCAGTGTACTAGCAGCATTGCTTAGTCATGTTATACTGCATCGTTCAATGTTTTCTGCATAGATATATGCAAACTCTTGTATGGACTTGAATGGATGGTAGTGATAATGTTTTCTTAGTTGTAATGTTTTGCTTCATATTCTGACAGTGTTACATTCATAGTCTGCTTGATACACAATATTGTTGATGAGGCTGTATGTCTCATACTCACAAATTTTTCCCCAGTTCTGAGCAGTTTTTCTTAGGTTGTCATATGTGTGGTATACCTGGTTGCCAGTCTTTAAATGGCCTCTGCTTTACTGGATGGTCAGTCCTGTCCACACAGGCATCTTCATCATGTGCATACCATGTGTAATGTTATGTTGTACTGACATTCGAAGCCCTTAAGAAGTCAGTTCAATTCCAGCACTGATACCAACAGCATGTACTAGGCCAGTTTCTGTTGGCTACACATCCTGGGTGTTTTCTCTAGTTAGTTGCCATGTAGCTCACCCTGCAATGGGTTGTCATCTGTTTGTTTAAGCCAGCAATGATGGTTTCTCTTCTTGTGAACAGTGAAGTACCTTTTGCCTTATAATGTCTAACCCTGCCAGCATCAGTTATGATGCTTGTTGCATGCTGCCACCCACCATACATTCCATGTTCCTGCATCCATTGCCTTTCAGCTTCTGCTGGCATCTCCAGCTTACATCCTCAGATTCATAGGGGCTTTGTGCATTCTGGTTCAGAAAATATGGCTTCATGTTCATGATGCTGAGACTGCCACTGGCTCCAGGAGGGACTTAGCAGTCAACCGTAGAGTAAATCTGTGGATGCCCATACAGTCATCTAGTTTATATTTAAAGGAAGATAGTGAGTTGCACTGCTTAACATGCGGGGAAGTTTATTCCAGAATTTTGGGAGGTGCTGGGTTATTAACCTGTCCCTCCATCATGATTATCTATCTGTTGCTGAAGATTTATGCCCCTGGTTCTAGTACTGGAGGAGATATTGGGCTTGCAGAGAAACAGACTGTCCAGAATAATTGGGCCTTCAATGGTGCAGTAAACAAGACAGAGATGCCCTCAAAGGCTAATAAATAAATGTCCTATAAATGTGCTTAGCCATTCACTTTATCCATTCCTGCCACCAGTTCCACAATATGGAGTATATCCATTCTGTGCTCATTGTTATTTACTCTTTTATATGCACTGCTGGTATTTATGCCTGTAAAGTGTTTCATAGTGACAAGGTGATTATCTTCAAGGCATGTGTACGTCTTTATGATATTGCTTCATTAAACATGTTTGCTTCTGCTGCTGTTTTCTGTTTCATTTTATTTTTGCATATGGCAGTGGGTCTATATTCTATGACTGTTCTGTGGCATGCTTCTTACAGTACTTTTCCTTCTGTATGTGCTTGTCTAAGTACGTGTAACTGTTATACCTGAATATCACGTGTCACTGTTGCACCTTCTTTTCTTCCTCTGCAGGAGTGGAAGTTTAACAAACATTTACTGTGGCTGTTAGGATGGAGACAGCTTATACTTATGTGAGAATTATGTTTTATAACTAACTTTCAGTTACTATTGCTGCATCTTAGAACCCATCAAGAGTGTGTTAGAGGTACAGTGATGTTATTTTCCATTTTTTTGGTCTGATATTTCACAACTGTTTTATTTTTGTCTACTGGACTGTCAGAGGAAAGGGTTACTATGCCTTTAACTAAAGCAACTTTCAAACGTTAGATTAATTAATTAATTAATTAATTAATTAATTAATTAATTAATCAACGGGAGTTTTGATGGGGTATTTAAATGTGGTTTGAATCAGGTTTTTATGTCCTGATGAAATCCTGAGTTCTGGGACGAAAGTGCACAAGATTGATCTATACAATAAAATGGATTTTTTAGTAACTTTCCATTGGATTTATTTACATCTTTATAAGGAACTTTTGTTGGCTTTGGTCACCTTGGACTACGTGGACCTGTTTGGTTACATTGCTGCAACTTACAATTTTCTTCCAAAGAGTTATTTATTTATTAATGACATTGCAACTTTTTTTTTTTTATTTTCATTTAACATAGACTGTTTAGAATTCTCTGCACAATGTCATTTTGGATAGTACCTGCTGAAGATTGTTTTAATTATGCTCAGTTAGCAGTTTTCCACTGGGTTAGCCTTTGCTGTCTTTCATTATGTCTTGTCAGTTGATATCTTTTGCAAGTCTCTACTGTCTGCTTGCTATTTCTCTTGTCTAGTTGTTGTTGTTTGTCTTTTTGGCTTTTCACGGTTAGGGGTTGCCACAGTGGAACTCCGGTCCTCTAATGATTGGCAGTAGAGTTTTATGGTGCCGAGGTGCCAGCCCGATGCTCAACCTTCAGCGAAGGCACGCCCATTCACGCACAGAAGGCACTCCTGCCGAGTATTGAACATGAGAACCTCTTGCTGTGAGGCAACAACACTACTGCTGCACCACCGCGGCTGAACTATATTTCTCTTGTCTAGTGTGGTGCCATAATATTAGATTCTGGCCAAGTTGTAGAACTTTTGTAGGGGAGAATGTCTTCCTTTCTTAGAATTTCTTCTTACTTCTAGAAAAGGTCAGATCACCTTATTGAGTGAAAACTACAGTATTTTGGAATTTTATATTTTCCCTGCTGCTTTGGTGTTGCTAAGAGATGTAACAGAGCCTTCCTGTAGCCTTTTTAGTTGACTAGTTTCTGTTTTGTATCTGTGCATTAAACGTGCTAAAGTGAAAAAAAAGACTTAAATGTTGCCACATTAAAATTTAAGAAGGGTGAAACTATTTTATTAAATGTGATAAGTATTTAAATAAAGGCACCATTTAATATTAAAACTACTACTTGGTAATGTAGCTGTAAAATAGGTGATTTATGGTTGTATTCAAAATCCTCTAAAGGGTTATAACAAGTGATAACCAGATCCAAGATCTTAACTAGAACAAACCAAATAAAGTATATTCAGGCTCCAGGAAGCAATAAAAAAATCAACAGATATTAATAGGTTCGTAGGTTCATAGGAGGTTACTAGGCTAATGGCCCTAGGGCCTTTACAAGCCTAGCCATGTAATAACCAGAGTACCCTTTTTGACCATTGTTGGTCATTGTTATCAGAGTGATTCTTTGATCATCACCGATGGCCCCTGTCCATGAGGGATACAGGTGCCACCCCTGGGGTGAATTTATAGTCACCCATTCAGTTGTCAAGGTTGCACTTGAATAGGGTCATTGATGAGCTCTGCTTCACATAGAGTGGGAGCTTATTCCAGAGGAGCTGCAATCACTGGGAGATATATCTGTCAATCTAGCATGTTCTGTTTATGTCACAGGCTAGGTTGAGATCCCTATAGTGAGTTATTCTTGTCCCGTTTGATTTGTGGATGTGCAGAATTTCCATTAGGGCAGGGTCCAAGAGTTCCCTGTAGGCCAGGCACAGGTTGCCTCTCAGCAGCCTGTATGATACAGTGACAGGGCTTTCAGTCTTTCTATGTATGTCATGTTTTGGAGGCCCTGGATTCTCTTGGTTAGAAACATATGTGGTCCCTCTAGTTGCTGCAGGTGTCTAGTGAACTACATACAGCAGGGAGCATTGTACTCAATTAGTGGTCTGATAAGGCTTGAGTACAGTGGAGCTATAACTTCCCTGGTCTTGGATGTAATGCCCTTATTTATGAGATGCACAATGTAGAATGCTTTTTTACCACTATGGACACATGGTGATCAAAGTTTAGATTGCTATCAACCTGTGTTCCCAAGTCTCGCACCACTGAGTTTGAGCTCAGAGGGGTGCTATCTATATTATAATTAACAGGGGCTACTTATTTGCCAAAAGGGATAATGAGACATTTTTGGTGTTAAGTTTTAGTCCACGAGTTTGGCACTAATCATTTGTCTGTGTCAGCCCTTTCTGTAATATGTTAACATTGCTGGGGGACTTTATGATTGTATCAAGTTTACAGTCATCTGCAAACATAGTAAGCTACAGGTCATCTACCTTCATCTGGACTTCAGAGAAATAGATTCCAAACAGTAGAGACTCCAGCACAGATCCTTGTGGTACCCCACTGGTAACTGGTCTCCTAGTAGAGGTGGGCTCCCCAACTTTGACAGTGTGCATTCTGTCAGTGAGCCAGTTTGCTACCCATCTAGTAATGTATGGGTTAATTCCAAGCTGGGAGAGTTTGTCTATAATACCTGAATGGGGGATTGTGTCAGAGGCCTTAGCTAAATCAAGCTAGGCGGTATGTAATGTTTTTCCCTCATCCAGGGCTTTGGTGACATTCTCAAAGATGTCCAATAGGTTTAATAAACAAGACTCTTGACAAAACCAAACTGGATTGGGTCAAGGGTTTGAAGGTTGCCTATGTCCTTGTGGATAAGATCCATAAAAATTCTTTCCATGGCCTTGCAGATAAAGCCGGTTAGACTTATGGGTCAATGGTTCCCAGGGTCAGTTGATGGACTCCCTTTGTGCAAGGGGATTACTGTTGCTGTTCTCCACTATGCCGGGACAAAGCCAGTTCTTGGGCTATGGTTAAAGAGAGTACTGAGTGATTCTGCTAGGTCTTGTTTTAGATTGCTTAGTAAGCAGCCTTGAGATGTTATCTGGTCCCATACAGGCCATGTGTTTGTCCTTGGAGAGTGCTTGTATGACCTGTTCTTTGGAGATACCTGGTAGAGGACTGGTGTCAGGAATGTTTTGGCGTATGTCTGGTGGGGATGGGAGGGGGTGGGGGCTGAAGTTATTGCCAAATCTGTCAGCTAGCTGGTTGGCAGTTTCCTCAGGTTCAGTATGAGTAGTAGTGTCCGCTATAAGTTCATCACTCAGCTGGACATTCCCTTTTAGGTTTTGTACATAGCTAAAGAATTCACAAAATTCAGACCAGCAAACTGTGGCAAGCAAACAAATTTAACATAGTGCTAAAAAGCACATAAGAAAAAGAACAACAAACAGACCAGTTTCGGCTCAGATAAAAGCAGCCTTCTTCAGTGTATACATTTGACAAATAGAACATCCCCTTTCTCTTATATGGTCAGCAAATGAAGCTTAATTAATTCACTTAATATTTAAAGGTGCTCATTTAATCCAGGAGAAAATAATCCCCCCAACTTAATAATCCATTATTTCTCCATATTGTTGAGAGTCTGATGCCAACCAATCTTATTAAATCTATTACCCCTAATATGATCAATAATGGAAAAATAAAAGGATACATTACTATGTCAAACAGTATGTTTATCAAGAGCATTAGTAATTCTCTGATGTCTGATATCACTAAAATGCTTCACAATCCTGAATTTGATCGGATGTGCAGTCTGGCCAATATAAAACATGGAACAACTACACGTAGCCAGGTAGATGACCCAATCAGTTTGACAGTTAGCAAAAAAAGAAATGTTATAAAGTTCACTCGTATTTTTGCTGCTAAAGTCTTTGGTCTTGCAAATTCTAGAACAGTATACACAGTGGCCACAGGAAAAACAACCAACCAAATGGTCCCCAAATAGAGTAGATCAAACCTGTGGAACCTGCTGGCTATGTCCGCGTTTATAGTGACTCAAGATAGACCCCAGGTTTCTACCCTTCCTATAGAAGTAGCATCTGTTATTCAAAATTTCATAAATGTTATTGTCCACCAAGAGAATATTCCAGTGTTGTTGGACACTGTTAGTTAGAACAGCAGTGTTCCTACTATAAGTAGTCACAAAATGAATAGCTGACTCATGCTCTTGAACTTAACCTTGGATTCTAGAAGAGAATCCCTATACATGGAGTTCACAGTGTTCTTAGCATGGAGTATATGTCCTAACTTATAACCCCTAGTCAAAAACCAGGAGGTAAGGTCATCCCTGTACGCATCATATGAAACATCCTCTGAACAAATGCGTTTTATTCTCATATATTGAGACTTTGGAATATTCTTACATATGTGTGGAAGATGAGAGAGGAATTATACTCTGGATATTTATGGTAAACTTCAGAACATGGGGTATTATCCCTTTGCCAGGTCACCAATACATCCAAGAATGCAATACAGTCCTTACTGTAGTTCACTGTAAATTGTATTCCCCACTTATTTTCATTTAAATAGTTGACAAATTCTTGTAGGTACTCAGAATCCGATCTCCATACCAACCAGCAATCATCCAAATATCTCCTCCATATGTCCATGTCCTCCAAAAATATATTATGAGAGCTATCATAAATAATCTGCTCTTCAATGTATGCCATAAATAGATCTGCATATACTGGGGTGAAAGAAGCCCCCATAGACATACCCTGAATTTGAAGATAACATGCATCACGATATAAAAATAAATTTTTGGTACGGGCATGTTTGGCTAATCCTAACAGAAGTGTATTAAATCCAGGTGAATATAATCCAGATCTGGAAAGCCAATATTCCAAAGCATCAATACCTGCCCAATGAGGAATATTAGTATAAAGGGCAGTTACATCAAGGGTACAAAGTAACCATCCCGGTTCTAACTGTAGTTCAGAAATTATCTAAAGAAATTTGGTTGTGTCCTGTATGTGGGCACGTACCCACTTCAAAAGGGGTTTAAGATACTTGGTTAGAAATTGGGACAATGGTTCTGTTAATGAGCCCTATCCCAATACAATTGGTCTGCCAGGGGGATTCCGTGGGTCCTTATGTATTTTTGGGAGAAAATAGATATATTGGGAAAGGGGTCTGGTAAAGATAGATGATAAAATGTTTGGTTCAAAATAATACCCTCATCTTTAGCTAAAGTTAAAAATTCATCAGTCTGTTTCTTAAAGGAAGGGGTCATATTAAGGAGCAAAGAAGCATAATGTCACCCATCTGAAAGTTGCCTCATAGCTTCGGCATTATATTGAGCCCAATCTTGGACTACAACCACCCCACCTTTATCAGCAACCAATATAACCAATTTGTGGTCAGTGGCCAATTCCTTAATGCATTCCAGTTTGATCTTTGAGCGATTATTCGATCCAACACCAGACTCCCTAGAATAGAAATGTATATCTCTAAGGACATTATTCTGAAATATTTACACATTAGAGTTCATAGGAGGTGTAAAAGTAGATTTATGATATCTAAATTCTTCCTGGACCCCACTGGAATTTCCATCCTGAAAAAATAACCGTAGGTTAAGCGTTCTACAAAAAGCTATAATATCATTGGCAAAACTGTCCTCAGAAACAAAAAACCCAGGTATAAAAGTTAGTCCTTTATTCAAGATATCAATATGAACAGAGGACAAGGAGCAAGATGAAATATTTAACACATTAGAATTCATTATTTCTGAGCAAACATTCTCAATAACCCTTCCATATTGTTCAACACGTTTGTGCTTCCTGCCCCCCCCCACTTTTGTTTACATCTAAAGGGACAATGTTACTTCTTTTGGGTGCTGGGGATCCTGTGGTGCATTGTGCATCAGACTCAAGGGCTGAAGATGAATCATCTCCAGAAGTTCCATAACTCGTAATGAACATTTTCTTTAAAACAAAGTGCAGCTGTTTTTTTCTGGAAGCATATTTATGAGATTGTTGAAACCTTACATGTTTAGTCTGATCTTTAGAAAAAGAATTCCCCCTGTCATAATCAGCAAGATCCCTCAAAAATGTATTTTTCTTCCTCTCCTTAAGTTGTTCTTCTAAATTCAGTAAATCATTACTGGGTTTCTTAAAGTTCAAATTATAAGTGGGTTGACCCTCAAATTGCTTAATTAAATCACACATCTGTGTAATATCTTGTAAATCCTGGTTAATAATCCTTTCATAATGTCCTGCTAGGATCTCAACAAAATTCATAGAAGCCTTATGCTGGGCATCAGCCCAAAACTTAAGTGGCATCAATATTATTTACAAGTGGCTGAATACGGACTCTTAGTCCCCTAGGTGTAATATCCTTGATAATATAGGCCTTAAACAGCCTAAGATGCCACACATTGCTACAAAGAGACCTCATGCTCTTGTTCAACCTCAAAAATTGTGCCTCACATGTGTTATCAATAGGTGCTAAAATGGATCCATTCTGTTGGGGTTGATCAACACCCAAGCCAAACACCGCAAGATCATTGCGGTCAGAGGCTAACCCTTTAAGAAGACTGGCTACTGGCTATATCCATTGAGAAAACAAACAATAAAAAACACCCAAAGAACAATTTTGTGAAAATCCACACAATGAATAGCTATCTATCTATATATATATATATATATATATATATAAAACAACAAATAGGGTAAAGTACAGCAAGTGGACAAAATGATCAAAATCAAACTGTCCCTTATTTATCTTGAAAACAAGAAAGCAGTACTCCCTCAATAAATAATGTTCCGACAATATTAGCCAGTATAAACAAAGTTGGTCATATAGAAACTATAAATAAAGCAAAACTCATACAGTGCTGAGTCCAATCCAGATAATATTGGAACAAGTGCTATGGGACTGGACAATATCAGCCCCTGTAAATCAATGACCAATCAGTGCTGAGCCCTGAACAAACTAGGTATAGTTGGACAATAGCAGCCTTCTTGTTGCTGCGCCCACTGTTAATGAGGGAGACCAAATAATACACTAAAAAAAGGAGTTCAATACAAAATAACCTTGTTGTAATAACCCCATATGATTTAACATTAGTAGAAATAATTATTGTTTGTTTAATCAAGAAAAAAGCAGCCCTAATGAAAAAAACGATTTTTTATTATTAATAAAATATTAATTGGATCCATATAGCTGACCATTTAGCAAAATTAACCATTTGGTAGAAATAAAGGCCCACCCAATCAAAATTTTTATAATAATCCGTTTTGAAAAAATGAAGCCTCAATTGCTGACTATATAAGAAAAAGGCTATGCTCTATTTGTCAAATGTATGCACTGAAGAAGGCTGCTTTTATTTGAGCCAAAACCGGTCTGTTTGTTGTTCTTTTTCTTATGTGCTTTTTAGCACTATATTATATTTGTTTGCTTGGCACAGTCTGCTGGTCTGAATTTTGTGAATTGCTTTTACTTGAGACCTTGCAGTTGCCGTACATGCAGGGGTGATCCTTTTTTGTGGTTTGTTCGTTTCTCCTGCTTGTTGACCTGTGGTGCATTGTACATTGCTCTCAGGGAGCTAATTTTTGCTGTTTTTTGCTCTGACTTCATTTAATTGAGGCTTTTCAGTTTGGATGCTGTATTTTTAAACCCTTGGTTTATTTGGATGCTGAACTGTTGTGACTGTCTACAGTTCTTCTTTTGGGAACTGTTGTTTGAGATTGTTTTTGAACTGCTTCCATGGATGCCGGATTATCATGACTACCCACAGTATGGTTTAGCCTTTACCTCATAGATTGCTGTTGGAGACTACGTTGGAACTGTTTGGTGGGGTTCTACCCTGGGATGTTGAACTATATTGATTACTACAGTACAATTTAACCTTTACTTTGGGGATTGCTGTTTGTGAATGCTCAAGAACTTTATTGTGGCCTTCCATTGATGCATTTATAATGCTGGTGCCATTAGGGATATGGTGACATTCTTTTCTTATGATTTTCTACTTAGACCTGAGGTTGTTTAGTATATATTATATACATATGTTTTTTGCTGTTTTGTTTTATTATATTATTTGTGTCACAGTCTGCTGGGCATTGTTAACAATTATTTGAACTAAGTTCTGGCCTTGGGACTTACTATTTTTTTTTTGGGATATCACTCAGAATATTCAAAAGGAATTTATTGGAAGATTATTATTGGCCTTTTGGCCTTGATATTCATTTGGACATTATAGTTTCATAGTTTCATAGTACAGTACTAGGCTATCTGCCCTGGGGCATTTGTAAGCCTAGCCATAGTGATGTGGCTTTTGTCACCCCATGAAATGGTACAAAAATGTACAGAATAAATCTAGAATACTGTTCCTCTGTCTAGTAGTGACACAGTGAAGGTCCCCTTATATAATAGAATTAGTTTACTGTGCCCCTGTCTAGCAGTGACACAGATATGACCCCTGGGGTAAACTTATGATCTCCCATCCATTCATCAAGATTTTTCTTGAAGACAGTCAGTGAGGGGCTCTGCCTAATACGAACTGGGATCCTGTTCCAAAGCATGGGAAGCCTCTGGGTTATGAATGTATCCCTCCAGCATGTCCTATTCATACTTGTGCCATGGTTTAAGTCTTTAGCTCTCGTGGTCCTGATGGATTTGGATTTTTTGAGGTGGAGCATGTCCATCAGATCCTGATTGGACATGGCCTTGTACGTCAGGCAGAAATCACCTCTGAGCAGGCGGTATGCTACTGAATAGAGCTGAAGTTTCTTTAGTCTGGCAGAATAAGACATATGTTGGAGACCCTTGATCCTTTTGGTGAGGTACTTTTGTGGTCTCTCCAGCTGTTGCAAGTGCCGGGTGAGGTACATACCAAATGGGGCATTGTACTCAATCATGGGTCTGATGAGGGAGGAATATAGGGGTACAATGACATCCTTGGATCTGGATGTGAAACCCTTCATGATGAGGTGTGCAAGGTAGAATGTTTTTCTAACCACTTTGGCAATGTGGGTGTCAAATGAGAGGTCGCTGTCTACTTGGGTCCCTAGGTCTCTGATTACTTTTTCCGTACTCAGTGGGTTGCTGTCTATGTGATAATTTGTGGGTACTTTGTTTTTCCAAAGGGATGACTATACACTTTTTGGCATTTAGTTCAAGGCCGTGACTACAGCACCAGTTGTCCGTTTCAGTGAGGCCTTTTTGTAGGATGTGTATATCTGCTGGTGTATCGACTATGGCGCTTAGTTTGCAGTCATCTGTGAACTTTGTCAGCCACAGTCCTCCCATGTTTGCTTTAACATCTGAGAAATAAATGCCGAACAAGAGGGGTCCCAGGACAGATCCCTGTGGGACACCACTTGTGACTGGCTTTGAGTCTGACATTGCTCCAGCGATTTTAACTTTATGGGTTCTGTCCTTTAGCCAGTTTGCAACCCATCTAGTGACATAAGGGTTTACTTTTAAGCTGTTTAGCTTATCTATGATGCCTGAGTGGGGTATTGTGTCGAAGGCCTTAGCCAAGTCCAGGTATGCTGTATGGACTGCTTTGCCCTCATCAATGGCTCTATTGACTGTTTCGAAAAAGTCAACCAGGTTTAAAAGGCAGGATCTGCCCTTTACAAAGCCAAACTGGGTGGGGTCAAGTGTCTGTATGTCCCCTATGTCTCCGTTTATGAGTTTCATAATGATTCTTTCCATAGCTTTGCAGACCAGGCTAGTCAAGCTTATGGGGTGGTAGTTTCCAGGGTCTGTAGAGGCACCCCCCTTGTGGAGTGGGACCACTGTTGCTGTACGCCAGTGTTCAGGTACATATCCCGAAGTAAGGCTAAGGTTAAATAGCATTTTTATGTGTGGGTTTAGCTCCTCTTGGAGTTCATGTAACACGCACCCCGGGATGATACCGTCAGGTCCCATTGATGCTGTGTTTTTTTCTTTGTTTAGGGCGGTTTTCACTTGGACATCTGAGATGACAGGGAGATTACATTCAGCTGGGATAAGTATTTCTTCTTTTGGGGGTGAAGGAGGCGAGAAATTTGCACTGAACCTGTCAGCCAGAATGTTAGCAATATCTGTGGGTTCAGTGTATTTTTTGTTGTTGTGAACCAGCTATGAGCATATCTGAGGGTTTCTGCCCAGGTTTCTAACATAGCTGAAGAAGGCTTTGTGGTTATCTTTAGTGTCCTTAGCGATTTTTCTCTCAAAGTTTGCCTTGGATGTTTTTATGAGAGAATGTAGTTTTCTGCTAATGTTGATCAGAGATGTCTTCCCTTCATGGGATTTCACTCTGACGTGCAGTAGCTTCCTTCTTTTGTTATACAATTTGTTTATGGCTGAGGTCCACCAGACAGGATGCTTACATTTGGTGGAGAGGGACTTGGATTTGTTTGGGATTGCATGATCCATGCATTCTTGGAGATGTCCATACAAAGCATTTGTGAAGGATTCAGCATTGTGGGATGTGGTATCCACTGGCACAGTGGGCTTAAAGGATACCATCTCAGTCTTAAGAAGAGTGAAGTCTGCTTTTGAGAAGTTTTTCACTGTGGTCTTTTGTGCTGGGGGTGGAGGTGGGATATGTATATCCAGGGTGATTAGTTTGTGGTCAGATCTCACTAGTGAGGGGTATACTTCCGGTGTGGAGCATTTTGTCCCCATGTTTGTGATGATCAGGTCTAGTATATTATCTCCCCTAGTGGGAGAGGTGACTAGTTGTTCCAGTGCATTTGAATTTATGATTTCCAGGAACCTTTGGACTAGGGTATTAGGGCTAGAATAATGTACCCAATCTATGTTTGGGTAGTTGAAGTCTCCTAGTATGATGGTAGTTTGTGATACATTCATATCCTCCAACGTCTTCAGGAAGGGTGAGTGGGGTTCTTGAGATTGGGAGGGTGGTCTGTAACATGCTACCAGTTGTATAGCAGTTTTGCCTATGGTTAGTTGCACCTGTATGGTCTCTGATGCTTCATGTGTTGCTACTAACCTGGAGGTGTGGGTGTCCTTTATGAATATGGACACTCCCCTCCTTGTGGTTCGCCCGGGTTTTGGTGCTGAAAAGCATGATACGAGGTATAGCCTGGTAGTGCTGGGGTGCTCTCAGGAGCCTTGAACCAGGTTTCAGTTACTGCACAAACGTCGATGTTCTCCATGCTGAGGAGTGCATCAAGTGCCTGCATCTTGAGATTTAGACTTCTGGCATTGAGCAGCATTACCCTTAGTTTTTTTCCATTTTTGTTTTCTAAGGAGGTGGGTTTGTCTTTTGGGCCTTGTCTAAAAAGGCACTATGGGGTGGCAAGAGCCTTAGCCAATATCCGGAAGCCCAGTGGTGACAGGTGTAAGCCATCCCTTGCAAAGCAGCATGGCTTGTCCAACATATCATCCCAGGCAGACAAACATTGGATCCCCTTAGAATGACACCAGTACTTGAGGCAATTGTTAAAGCTGATCATCTTGTCTTTGTATTGTGGTATCATTCTTGGTGAGGGCAAGATGCTGCTCAGGGTCAGGGTCATACCAGCCTGGGCTACATAATCGGAGAGCTCCTCTATGTCTCTTTTCAAGTAGTCCAGGGAGGTACATCTCAGGTCATTCACACCAGCATGGACAATGACGGAGTCATATTTGTACTTGCTTTGGAGTGACCTGAGTGCGTGTGTTATGTGGCGGATCCTAGCTCCCGATAGACAGCTCACAGTCACCTTCTCCTTGTTCAGCCTGGTCAGTGGGACATCAGTATGTCTGACTATGGAGTCACCTATTACTAGTGTATCAGGCAAGGTGTTTGGCCTTAAGGGCTGCGATTGGTCGACACACTGATTTATTGAAGTATGTGTTGCATGTGTTTTGTTTTGAGGTGGTGGATTTTGGATGTCTGCTTTGGGAGCCTCTGTTATTTTGGTAAGTTGTTTATTAGAGCCTCCTAGTATGTCTTTGTGTTTTTATGTGTTTGGTTTGCAGTTGTGGTAGGTCTATGTGGGACTGGGATTGTTGTGTGTGTGGTTGCCATCTCCTCCTGTCTGATCATGCCAGCCCTGAGTTGAGAGAGTTCAGCTTCCAGTTTGGCTATATAGTTGCATCTCTCACATGTATTTGTGTTTGTTGGGAGGAGGAGAGGGTTGTCTGTGTACATGAGACAATTGCAGCATTGTCTCAAGATGCCCAGATTGACCAGCTGAACTGGAGACGACGCCAGTAATCTACCACTCGACATGCTAGAACAGTATAAGGGAGTGGTATGCCTTTAAGGGAAGTGGGTATTCACAGGGGTGGTAAGTAGATGTAGTACTTTACTTAGTACGAGAGTGCTTACATAGTAGAGAAGTATTGAGAACAAGTGCTAGGCTTATAATACAGTGAGTAGTCTGGTTATACTAAGAGTAGAGCTTCCTTAAGGGAAAATTTGAAGAACAGACTTGGTGGAGCCAGAAAAAGTTTAACCTTGTTTAACCGGCGCTGCGCTATGCGTATGACTGCGCAAAGTCATGCAAACACAGATTTTAAACAGTGAACTACAAAAGAGCTGAAAATGGTCCCAAACAACCAATTACTACAGCTTCTTGTGCTGAGGTCACTTCCCCCAAAGACAGGTAGGCTGCTCAAGGGTCCCCACTCCCACTGGTGAGCAAAGAAACTTCCTTCTATCCAAGTAAGGTAATGGACAACACAGGAACTACACCACAGCCCAGAATACAGCAATGCCTGTAAACTGGTCTAAACTAGTCGAGGAAGGTGGGAAACAAGGATTTTTTTTGTTTTATTGTTTTGTCTTGGGACATTAATATAAACACAATTTTGTTTTTGAAAATAATGCTGTTTTTTTGCCTAATTTTTTAGTCCTTTGTGTGTTTTTCCTTTGCAGGACTTAATAAGGATACTATATTGTATAAAACATTTTTATGTGTGGGGTCTGTATATACAAAAAAATAGACCAGGAGACTGTGGCAGCAACTTTCTTGTATTTAAATTAGACACATAACAATAGTATATAAAAGAGCAAACAGGTCTGTATATCTATTAACGCTTCTAAGGGTTTCCACTCGTTTATTTGCTAAGCACATTGGATATGTGTTTATTAAGACTCTTGGGTCTTCATTGGAATGGATCTGCTTAGATTTATGGGCTCAACAATTGTAGTTTGCTTTTTGTGGGGTTATATATGTTATATTTGATGCAGTAATTATTGTTTTTAGAAACTGGGCTCTGTTGGATATGGCTATTAGTATTTGACTGCTTTTAGCAGTTACTGATGGCTTCAGGGAGCTTTTGATTCGCTTTTTTCAAAATGGGTTGTTATCAAAATTTTGATTGGGTGTGCCTTTATTTCTACCAAATGGTTAATTTTGCTAAATGGTCAGCTATATGGATCCAATTAATATTTTATTAATAATAAAAAATCGTTTTTTTTCATTAGGGCTGCTTTTTTCTTGATTAAACAAACAATAATTATTTCTACTAATGTTAAATCATATGGGGTTATTACAACAAGGTTATTTTGTATTGAACTCCTTTTTTAGTATTATATTTGGTTCTCCATCATTAACAGTGGTGCAGCAAACAAGAAGCTGCTATTGTCCAACTATACCTAGTTTGTTCAGGACTCAAGCACTTGTATTGATTTACAGGGGCTGATATTGTCCAGACCCATAGCACTTGTTCCAATATTATCTGGATTGGACTCAGCACTGTATGAGTTTTGCTTTATTTATAGTTTCTATATGACCAACTTTGTTTATACTGGCTAATATTGTCGGAACATTATTTATTGAGGGAGTACTGCTTTCTTGTTTTCAAGATAAATAAGGGACAGTTTGATTTTGATCATTTTATCCCACTTGCTGTACTTTACCCTATTTGTTGTTTTTATATATATATATATATATATATATATATATATATATATATATATACTTTTTCATTGTGTGGATTTTCACACAATTGTTCTTTGGGTATTTTTTATTGTTTGTTTTCTCAATGGATATAGCCAGTCTTCTTAAGAGGTTAGCCTCTGACCACGATGATCTTGCAGTGTTTGGCTTGGGAGTTGATCAACCCCAAAAGAATAGATCCATTTTAGCACCTATTGATAACACATGTGAGGCACAATTTTTGAGGCTGAAGAAGAGCATGAGGTCTCTTCGTTTTCATGTGTGGCATCTTATTATTAAGGATATTACACCTAGGGGAATCAGAGTCCGTATTCAGCCCCTTGTAAATAATATTGATGTCAATATGACTAAGTTTTGGGCTGATGCCCAACATAAGGCTTCTATGAATTTTGTTGAGATCCTAGCAGGACATTATGAAAGGATCATTGACCAGGAGTTACAAGATATTACACAGATGCGTGATTTAATTAAGCAATTTGAGGGTCGACCCACTTATAATTTGAACTTTAAGAAACTCAGTAATAATTTACTGAATTTAGAAGAACAACTTAAGGAGAGGAAGAAAAACAAATATTTGAGGGCTCTTGCTGATTTTGACAGGGAGGATCCTTTTTCTAAAGATCAGGCTAAACATGTAAGGTTTCAACAATCCCATAAATATGCTTCCAGAAAAAAACGACCGAGCTCTATTTTAAAGAAAATGTCCACTACGAGTTATGAAACCTCTGGAGATGATTCAGCTTCAGCCCTTGAGTATGATGCACAATACACCACAGGATCCCCAACACCCAAAAGAAGTAACATTGTCCCTTTAGGTGTAAACAAAAGCGGGGGGGGGGGTGCAGGAAGCACAAACAAGTTGGGCAATATGGAAGGGTTATTGAGAATGTTTGCTCAGAAATAACGAATTCTAATGTGGTAAATATTTCATCTTGCTCCTTGTCATCTGTTCATGTTGATGTCTTGAATAAAGGACCAACTTTTAAACCTTGTTTTTTTTGTTTCTGAGGACAGTTTTGCCAATGATATTATAGCTTTTTGTAGAATGCTTAACCTACGGTTATTTTTTCAGGATGGAGATTCCAGTGGGGTTCAGGAAGAATTTACATATCATAAATCTACTTTTACACCTCCTATGACCTCTAATGTGTAAATATTTCAGAATAGTGTCCTTAGAGATATACATTTCTATTCTAGGGAGTCTGGTGTTGGATCGAATAATCTCTCAAAGATTGAACTTGAATGTGTTAAGGAATTGGCCAATATTGTCTGCTGATAAAGGTGGGGAGGTTGTAGTCCAAGATTAGGCACAATATAATGCCGAAGCTATGAGGCAACTTTCAGATGGGCGACATTATACTTGTTTGCCGCTTAATCCGACCCCTTCCTTTAAGAAACAGATTGATGAATTTTTAATTTTAGCTAAAGATGAGGGTATTATTTTGAACCAAACTTTTTATCATCTATCTTTACCAGACCCCCTTTTCCAATATATCTATTTTCTCCCAAAAATACATAAGGACCCACGGCGTCCCCCTGGCAGACCAGTTGTATCGGGAAGGGGCTCATTCAAAGAACCATTGTCCCAATTTCTAACCAATTACTTTAAACCCCTTTTGACATGGGTACGTGCCCACATACAGGACACAACCGAATTTCTTCAGATAATTTCTGAACTACAGTTAGAACCGGGATGGTTACTTTGAAACCTTGACGTAACTGCCCTTTATACTACTATTCCTCATTGGGTAGGTATTGATGCTTTGGAATATTGGCTTTCCAGAGCTGGATTATATTCACCTGGATTTACTACACTTCTATTAGGATTAGTCAAACATGTCCTTACCAAAAATGTATTTTCATATCGTGATGCATGTTATCTTCAAATTTAGGGTTTAGCTATGGGGGCTTCTTTCACCCCAATATATATGCCGATCTGTTTATGGCATACATTGAAGAGCAGATTATTTATGATAGCTCTCACAATATATTTCTGGAGGGCATGGACATATGGAGGAGATATTTGGATGATTGCTGGTTGGTATGGAGATCAGATTCTGAGTACCTACAATCATTTGTCAACTATTTAAATGAAAACAAGTGGGGAATACAATTTATGATGAACTACAGTAAGGACTGTATTACATTCTTGGATGTATTGGTGATCAGGCGAAGGGATAATACCCTAAGTTCTGAAGTTTACCGTCAATATCCAGAGTATAATTCCTTTCTCCATGCCACCAGTTATCATCCTCCACACATATGCAAAAATATTCCAAAGTCTCAATCTATGAGAATGAAATGCATTTGTTCAGAGGATGTATCATATGATGCGTACAGGGACGACCTTACCTCCCGGTTTTTAAATAGGGGTTATAAATTGGGACATATACTGCATGCTAAGAATACTGTGGACTCCATGCATAGGGATTCTCTTCTCGAATATAAGGTTAAGCCTCAAGAGCATGAGTCAACTATTCGTTTTGTGACTACTTATGGTAGAAACACTGCTGTTCTAACTAACAGTGTCCAGTGACATTGGAATATTCTCTTGGCGGGCAATACACTTTCTGAAATTTTGAATAATAGATGCTACTTCTCCTATAGGAAGGGTAGAAACCTGGAGTCTATCTTGAATCACTATAAACGTGGACATAGCCAGCAGGTTCCACAGGTTCAATCTACTCTATTTGGGGACCATTTGGTTGGTTGTTTTTCCTGTGGTCACTGTGTATACTGTTCTAGAATTTGCAAGACCAAAGACTTTAGCAGCAAAAGTATGAGTGAAGTTTATAACATTTCTTTTTTTGCTAGCTGTCAAACTGATTGGGTCATCTACCTGGCTACGTGTAGATGTTCCATATTTTATATTGGCCAGACTTCACATCCAGTCAAATTCTGGATTGCGGAGCATTTTAGTGATATCAGACATCAGAGAATTACTAATGCTCTTTATAAATATACTGTTTCACATAGTAATGCATCCTTTTATTTTACCATTATGTATCGTATTAGGGGTAATAGATCTAATAAGATTGGTTGGCATCAGACTCTCAACAATATGGAGAAAAAATGGATTATTAAGTTGGGGGGTTTATTTTCTCCTGGATTAAATGGGCACCTTTAAATATTAAGTGTATTAATTAAGCCTCATTTGCTGACTATATAATAGAAAGGGGATGTTCTGTTTGTCAAATGTATGCACCGAAGAAGGCTGCTTTTATATGAGCTGAAACTGGTCTGTTTGTTGTTCTTTTTTCTTATGTGCTTTTTTAGCACTATATTAAATTTGTTTGCTCGGCACAGTCTGCTGGTCTGAATTTTGAGAATTACTTTTACTTGGGACCTTGCAGGTGCCATACATGCAGGGGTATTCTTTTTTTGCATAGCTAAAGAATGCCTTATGATTGTCTTTAGCTAAGGATGCTAATTTAGACTAAAATAGTAAATCATTTTGTTTCTTTAGATAAATCAGCTTTATTAAAGCTACGAAGTAGGCCTCAGGATTATACACAATTTCATTGTCAGTGTGGGTTGTGATTTATAGGTCTGTGTACCTAGTTTGTATTTTTCTCCCAACCCTCCCCTTCTCCTTTGTTGTTGTGATTTTAAACAGCCAGTGCCATTGTTTTCTGCCACTTATGGTAACCAAACTACCAAAGTCTCTCCCTCTTCCTCTCCTCTTTCATTGATACTGTTCATTGTATAAGTACTTCTTCCCTCCCACTTTTTTCCATTGATCCATAATACTGAGTGCCCACCCAGCCAACCAGTATTGCTTTTGAGTAAACTGTCTCACAACAAATTCCCTCTGGAAACTCCTCCTCATCCCATCTCATCTGGTTAACTGCTGTGAAACTAGTAGATAAAACTGGTATTCCCCCCCAGATTGCTAAAGTTCAAGCTACGCTTCTACAAAAAGGAAGGAATTAAGCTCTTTGTTTTACATTTTATTACAATTTCTATCAGCACTTGCTGCTCCTTTTACATTTATACAGGTCATTGTTTTTTTTATTTTTTGTTTAATAAAAGTTCTTTGCTCTGCTGTTTAACATAACTGGTACTATAGACTTGTGGTTAGAGTCTCAGCAGTGAGAGTGTTGTGCTTAAAAGCAAATTATTTGCATTTTCCCTGCATTTATTTCCTTTTTTGTGAAAAGGTTGTTGCTCTGCATTTTTAGCATACCTGGTGCTACGGTATTGTCCCTAGAGTCTCAGCAATGAGAATATTGGGCTTATAGAAAATTCTGTGCACCTCTGAGGGTGGTGAATTGATCACTACCTCTAGAAAAATGACACACACAAATGTGGATTTTGTAATTCATGTAAACATGTTATTGAAGGTGAAGCTATTACCATCAATGGGGTTTGTGCTCAGATGAGATGTTTGTGTAATTGTACTACCATGGGCATTATTTATGTGGCATTGTACAAACAGTGTAATGGATTTTATATTGGCAACACCCAGAGAACATTTAGGGACAGGATGTATGAGCACATGAATGACATTAGGAAATGTAATCTCAATAATGCTCTATACAAACAAGTAATAGAAAATCCTGGGCATGGATTTGGTTTCATGGGTCTACAGGTGGTAACCAAAAATGTAAGAGGTGGTCCTTGGATTGAGTTTATTGAGTATAAAGAACTGAGATGACAAACTAGATTAAATGCTTGTGTGCCACCTGGACTTAATGACTATCTATCTATTGTTAGTGTTCTTAAACTTCATTGATATATTGTATGATTCTGACCAATGTAATTTAAGTTGGATTTTAAAAGTTATATATGCACTTTAGAAATGAATGTAATTTTAAATAATGTTATGTGATTTTACATTAAATGAAGAAGTGGTTGTATTGGTTGTCTTATGTCACATGTTGTTTTGGGAGGGATATGTAATGTAGTTTGTTTAATGAAATGGTGTTTCTAAAGAAGTCTTTTGGCTATATTCTGATGAAAGCACATAAACAACTTATAACAAAGCTGGGCCATTGAGTTCCTGTGTCGTTTGCTCTAACTTGGGCAGTCAAGTTATTTTATTTATTTAACTGTTTATAGACAACTACTATTCTATAACAATATATATGTTACTATTGACTAGATTCCAATGAGTGGGTATTTTTCCAAAGTATTAAATGGTTTATATTATCAAAGATGCAAAGTGTTTTGGGAATAGAGAAAAGGCTTATCAGGTCTGGTTGATTTATGTATAACCCATACTACTAAACAAGGTAAGAATATGTTATACTATTTATACCAAACTTTTATTAGAATTATTTGAATCAAACCGTTTATCCAATTTTCACTACAGTAGGTAAGATCACACCTTTAAGTTTATCTAAAAACATTACATCCTCTGTGTTTTGGAAAGTTTATGTATAGGGCACTCTTACTCATTAGAGAATTAGAAATTAAGTAATAAGGACAATACATATTTTTGGAGATCCACTTTAATGATTGTAGCTGATTGGCATAATTTTTTTATGAGTATGCATTAATAACAGACTTTGGGACCAAATTCCAGTGATTTGCAAAAGTTTTACAGCAAATAAATTTTATTTGACTATGTGTTTAATCATATTCAGTTTTCAACTCAGTCTTGTATTAATAAAGATCACCTCACACTTCTTTGGCTTCTTTTATGAGTTACCCATAAAACAATAACAAAAACTTTAATATCTGTTGCACTCTCCTTCTTCTGAAATGTTAAATATTACTGTAATGCTACTGCACTGGCCCAATAATCAAGGAGCCTCAATCCTCACCACTAGCACCAGTGAGGGACGTACACATTGGGAGGATGACAAGTACCACACACAGTAAAGTACAATTTCCCTTAAGAGCACACAGAGATCACAGTCAGTCTGGGTCTGGTTTCTCCCTCTTTCTTCAGATCCTCAGTAAGACTCCCCACAGACACAGCTATAGGGTTAAGATCTCAGCCGAGTGGCCAAGTTAAGACCTTCAGTACCCCCTTTGTCCAACCAGTGTTTTGTGTCCCTGCCCAAGTAACTGACACACACACACACACACACACACACACACACACACACACACACACACACACACACACACACACACACACACACACACACACACACACACACACACACACACACACACACACACACACACACTTTGAAATTTGATTTATATACAAACACACACATACACCTGGGGAAGGCTGGCACAGGTTTACTAGCTATGCCCCCTTCTGCCCAGACTATAAGGTAGTACCAGCTGCCACCAGCAATCCTTACTTATCAGCTACTATAAGGCCCTTACCAAAGGGTGACCAATTCTACTGTGTAATGTTACTATTATCCAAATGGTAAGTGTGACCAAGACTAAGGATATTTAGGACTGGCCTATACAGTGTCACCAGATACATATGCGAGTACTTTAAGAGCTAAAATATCTATAAACAAACCAGCCACAATTAAAAGATTTAAATATATTTAATAATAAATAATAAAAGGACAAGGCAATATTCAATAACTCAGCACTGTGACTACAGAGTTCATCATCATAGGAAATATTTTAAAACAACATTGCAGGACAGTCTCAAATACGCATCGTCATGGACCTAATAAACAAGGATATAGGGAATCTCTAAACTCTGGATCCCACACAGTTTGGTTTTGTGAAGGGTAGATCATGCCTGCTCAACTTGGTCTACTTCTTTGAGTCAGTCACCAGAGCTGTGGATGAAGGCAAGGCAGTTCATACAGCCTACCTTGATCTGGCCAAGGCTTTTGATACCATTCCCCACTTAGGGATCATAGAAAAACTCACTAAGCTTGGCATCAACCCCTATACCACTAGGTGGGTTGCAAACTGGCTCACAGATAGAACCCACAGTGTAAAAGTAGCTGACTCCAAGTCAGACTGCTGATTAGTCACAAGTGGAGTCCCACAGGGTTCGGTCCTGGGTCCTCTCCTGTTTGGTATCTACTTCTCTGAAGTCCAGGCCAACACAAAGGGACTCTGGATGACAAAGTTCACAGACAAGTGCAAGTTGGGAGCTATTATTAACTCCCAAAGTGATGTTGACATCCTACAGAATGGCCTCACTGTGACCAGTGATTGGTGTCAGAACCATGGCCTTAAGTTCAATACCAAAAAATGTGTCGTCATCCCTTTTGGGAAAAACT